>NC_057754.1:1237951-1240703 GCF_004010195.1 Chiloscyllium plagiosum
TATCCATGCCCCTCATGATTTTATAAACCTCTATAAGGTCACCCCTCAGTCTCCGACGCTCCAGGGAAAACAGCTCCAGCCTGTTCAGCCTCTCCCTGTAGCTCAGATCCTCCAACCCTGGCAACATCCTTGTAAATCTTTTCTGAACCCTTTCATGTTTCACAACATCTTTCCGATCGGAAGGAGACCAGAATTGCACACAGGTAGAATAAGGAGCTAGTTTAATGGCAGCCCATCTGTGTTACTAATGTCCTTCAGGGAGGGAAATCTGACCTCTTTCCCTGGTCTGGCCTATATGTGACTCCTGGGTTGACTGAGAATCACAAGCCATCTGCTCTTTGAGGGTGGCCCACTGTTCAGTGCCTGATCTTGCTGACATTCCACAGAATCTCGTCGTGTTTTTGCCCCATTGAAGTCAGTTCTCCGCTAACTGTCGTTTCGTCCTCTGGATTGTCGCATGTCATTCTCCAGTACCATCCTGAAGCTGATAATACAGTCTCCAAAATGTTTCCCCACTGACTCCTGACCCACTTGGTCCTGGTCATTTCCAAGGGGCAGGGAGAGAGCAGAGACACACCTGGGCAGAGCCAGGAGAGAGGAATGGTTTCTCTAGGTTTGCTTCATTTCCTGGAGAAGACGCCCAAATATGACTGTCTTCGAAAGAATCGGAGTGGGTCACAACCCCCCCGCCCTCCCCCCCCAGCTGTGGGTGTTCCTGGTTGGCCTAAAGTGTAGTCCCTGGCTCTTGGTGCCTTTGTACTGAGTGTCTTGCTTTGCCATTTCAGAGGACAATGAAGACTAGGATCCAACAAGAGAGAAGATTGGAGGTTAATAGCAGGGCTGACAAAATCCTTCGGAAAACAGCTGGCACTGGTATAAAAAACACAGGAAGGTAACAGAAAAAGGGGAGAAAGGAAGAAAGTTCCAAACTGAGTTCAGCTGCATGTCCGTAAATGCAGGGAGTATGGTCAGTCAGATCAGGGAGTTACAGGCACAGATAGCAATGTGGCATTACGATGTTGTGATGGTGACGGAGAGCTAGTTAACGGAAGGGCCACACTGGGTATTCCGTCTCGCTGGGTATAAGGTGTTCAGGAAAGGAGGAAGGGGAACTGTGTGGGTCAAGGAGGTCTGGAGAAAGAGGATGTCTCACAGCTTTGAAGGATGGAGTCAATTTGGTGAGAGCTATGGAACACAGAGGGGACAGTTACATTGCTCAGTGTGGTGGAAAAGCATCTTGAAGAACAATCTGCCGTGATATTCAACCAAGAAGCCTGCATTCCAGAGCAGTTATAATGGGGTACTTCAATTAATTAAACATGTAGTGGGATACGGGCAGCGAAGGGCAAATGTTCCTGGATTGTGTTTCGGAGTGACTTCTCCAGCAGTATGTGTCCAGCCCAACAAGGAGTGATGCGTTGTTGGACCTGCTCCTTGGAAATGAGCTGCCCAAGTGGGTCAGGAGTCAGTGGGGAAACATTTAGGAGACAGTGGCCAGGTTCAGGCTGGTGCTGAAGGACAACAAGCAAATAATCCAGAGAAAGAAACATCAATTAGCAAAGTGCTGCCTTCAGTGGGGCAGGAGCAGGCAGGAAGATCTTGTCACTTTTACCTGAAGTTAAGTGGATGACATATCCATCCCCAACGTAGATGGCCCAGTGTACATAAGCACCTCGGAATATCTCAATCAAATCTCCAGGTTTGGGGTCAACTAATGGCTGGAACAAAGACATGTTTTATGTTAGAAATCAATGCCACCATCTAATGGTCTGTGGATTGAACAGTTTCCTGCTTCTAATGATTTGGAGACAGAATAACAACAGTAATCATCCAGTCATCTAACCAGGAGGCACAGTAACGTTGATGTTACCATCCTGCTCTGTGATCACACTCCCGACTTGTACCTTGTAGATGGTGGACATGCTTTCGGGAGTCAGGAGGTGAGTTACTCACTCCAGGATTCCCAGTCTCTGACCTGGTCTTGCAGCCGCTCTGTTTCTAGGACTGGTCCACCTCAACGTCTGCTCCGTGACTGATTCTAACTTAAAGTTGGCTTTCTGAGATTCTCAGTTGAATGAGATTGCAATATTCTAAATACGACCCACTTGTGAAACTGAGAATCCAGAGAACAGCACTCTCGCTGTTATATTTCTGAAAAATAAATTTGCGTAAACAAAATTTCACAAAGTGACGTGACAGTTTCACTGGAGATTGTTTTGTTTATTTCTGAGATTTACATCAAAACCAGAGAAACTAATAGCAGGAGCAGACAGCCCAGACGAATCCTTGGCAGTGTACCACAGAGATAGAGAGGCTGTAGACAAGAAGTTCAGGAAACAACAATTTACAAATGACCAAACACAACCTCGAAACTTTCTGTCTCTGAGAAAGGAACAAGAGAAGGGCGCTGTGCCCCTCAGTAAGATCACCGCTGGTCTGATTTTAACTCCAACTCCATATTCCTGTATCTCCCACCTATCCACGATAATCTTTTATCCCCTTGGTCGTCAGGAATTACTATCATTACAGCGTGTTCCCTGGGTCCCAGTGGATGTCTCTAGATACAGAGAAATTAGATTAGATTAGATTACATTACAGTGTGGAAACAGGCCCTTCGGCCCAACAAGTCCACACCGACCCGCCAAAGCGAAACCCACCCATACCCCTACATTTACCCCTTACCTAACACTACGGGCAATTTAGTATGGCCAATTCACCTGACCCTGCACATCTTTGGACTGTGGGAGGAAAC
>NC_057754.1:1244628-1247329 GCF_004010195.1 Chiloscyllium plagiosum
GAAGATCCCAGGAGCAGTCCGTCAGGATCCAGGAAGATCCCAGGAGCGGTCCGTCAGGATCCAGGAAGATCCCAGGAGCGGTCCGTCAGGATCCAGGAAGATCCCAGGAGCGGTCCGTCAGGATCCAGGAAGATCCCAGGAGCAGTCCGTCAGGATCCAGGAAGATCCCAGGAGCAGTCCGTCAGGATCCAGGAAGATCCCAGGAGCAGTCCGTCAGGATCCAGGAAGATCCCAGGAGCAGTCCGTCAGGATCCAGGAAGATCCCAGGAGCAGTCCGTCAGAATCCAGGAAGATCCCAGGCGCGGTCCGTCAGGATCCAGGAAGATCCCAGGAGCAGTCCGTCAGGATCCAGGAAGATCCCAGGAGCGGTCCGTCAGGATCCAGGGTCTTTGAAGATCCCAGGAGCAGTCCGTCAGGATACAGGAAGATCCCTGGAGCGGTCCGTCAGGATCCAGGAAGATCCCAGGAGCAGTCCGTCAGGAGAAGATCCCAGGAGCAGTCCGTCAGGATCCAGGGTCTTTGAAGATCCCAGGAGCGGTCCGTCAGGATCCAGGAAGATCCCAGGAGCGGTCCGTCAGGATCCAGGAAGATCCCAGGAGCAGTCTGTCAGGATCCAGGGCTTTGTCAGCCCATAATTCCAATAATTTACTCAGTGTCGTTTGCTTAGAGTTTGTGATTTTCTCTGAGTTCCACCCTCTCTTTTTGGATTTACAGTGACTGATGGGATGTTATTTGTATCTGTGCAGTGAAGACTGATTCAACATATCTGCTCATTTCATCTGCCATCTTCTTAATTTCCAAATAATAAATTTCCCAAACTCAACTTTTATCAGACCAACCGAGAGAGGACTCATTCCTCTCTCCCCTAAACAGATTCTAAAATTTATTCATAATGTGCTCTCTGCTACTTCGAGCCACCTTCACTATGAAGTTATTAATGAATCTGACCACATTGCTCAGTGTAATGCAGCTAGTATAGCCTGTTACATTTATACAAGCATAGGGTCAGACAGCACAGAAACAAACCCTTTGGGGCAACCATAATCCCAAACTAAACTAGCCCTACCAGCCTGCTCCTGGACAGTATCCCTCTAAAATATTTCCTATTTATGAACTTATCTGTTAAACAAGTAACTATCCACATCCACCCCTTCCTCAGGAAATTCATTCTACACACGAATAACTCTGTTAAAAAACTGCTCCTTGTATTTGTTTAAAGCTTTCTTTTCACCTTAAAAATATGCCCCCAGCTCTTACAATCCCACATCCTAGGGAAAACAGTCCTGCCATTCATCTTATCTATACCCCTCGTTATTTTATAAACCTGTATAAAGTCGCCTCTAAACCTCCTTGACTCCAGTGAAAAAAGTCCCAGCCTATGCAGCCTCTCTTTATAACCCAAACCCTCCAATCCTGGGAACATCCTGGCAAATCCGAACCCTCTCCAGCTTGAATAATTTCCTTCTTAGCACAGGATGACCCGAACTGGACACAGTGCTCCCGGAGAGGCCTCACCTGAAAACGGTTCCTGGAATATGTAGAAGTCTTCCTCCCCCTTAGCGACATGCTGCTGTCCACAACTGCTTTCTTCAGGTCAGTGCAACCTCTGTTAATGTGTAAAACCAAGTGCCGTTTCCTGATCATCGAGTAGCTTTTATAGTCACTTCCTGATTACCTGCTGCACTTCTATCATGCCCTCCCCTCCCCTCCCCACCCACCACTGACAGATTTTATTGCTAGCCATGCACACGCCCAACAAACAATCTATTCCCGGAATCAGAGCAGACTCACTTTCGATTTAAAAACTGGGGGAAGATTGCTTGGGAATATCACGTGCAATATACTCTTGGCTGTATTCCTACCAGGCAGGGCCAACTTGTCTCCTGAAACAGTTCCATTTACACAGCAGGGGTTAGAAAGTCACAGCTCTCCCTGAGTTGAATGGAACCAGTCCCAGTAACTTGGAGCTTTATTTTGTAAATATATTTATTAGCAATATAAAATTATTGAAAAAAACAATTACAAATATCAGTAGAATAAAAAGAAAAAAACACAAATTACAACTACTATCTACCAACTACTAACCTACTCTATAATACAAAGCAATCCCTAACACTGTGCAAAGCAACACCAAAAAAAGAAAGAAAAGAAAAAAGAAAAACAAAAATACACACAATACAGACCAGCTCTGCTCGGCACAAGGCCCCCCAAACAAAGGAACAGGAACATTGTATACAAACCCGTATTAACTCGGGAAACCCCCTCCAGGGCCCAGGCCTTAACAAATCTAATCATCCTGGTTAAACAAACGCCCTAGTTAAGATAATGGTTAAATCTATATCCAAATAACTCAAGGAGTGCTGCCATGTCTTATTAAAAATGGTCTGTTGTGTGGTGCACTATGTTTGTGAAAAAGCCCAAGGGAATGTGCTCCATAATTAACTTCTGCCATCCCAGCAAGCCCAGCGGGTTCTCAGACACACAATTCATCAGAACATTCTTCCCCGCACAGTATGCAAGAATATTAAATAGTTTCTTCCCATGCCCGTCTAAAGATGGTAAATTTGGCAGACCTAAGAGGAGAGATATCAGGTCTACTTTGACTGCAGTCCTCAATACCCTCCCTATCTCTCCCGCCACAGCGCTCCAGTAAACACGGAGCCTGTGGCCTGTCCAGAAGCAATGGGTAAGAGTACCTACA
>NC_057754.1:1247502-1249464 GCF_004010195.1 Chiloscyllium plagiosum
TCTCAATCAGATCCCCTCTCAGTCTTCTAAACTCAAGGGTATACAAGCCCAGTCGCTCCAGTCTTTACATTTGGGGCACACTGAGATGCCCCTTTTTTAAACTTCGCCAGACGGTCTGGTGCTAGATGAGCCCTGTGCAGAACTTATAACTGCGTAGCGCATGTCCTATTACAGATTGGGATCTTTCAAGTATTCTCCCATGTTTCAGAAGAGATCTCCACTCCCAGTTCTTGCTCCCAGGCCTCACATAACTGGTTAATATCCTGCTAGGCCCTGCCACCCAGCAGGCGATAGAGGGCACTAACCGAAAGGGTGCGTGTGGAGCGTAGCAACATCCTCTCTGTATCGGGCTTATAGGGCTTAGTGAGAAGTGTAGTCTTCCTCTGGATGAAATCCCTAACCTTCCTCACCTTCAGGGAGCCCGACAATTCGGAGATTTATCCTCTGATCTCGATATTCGATGTCGTCGATATGGTTTCACGAGGCCCGCACCTGTCGCTCCAGCACCTGGATCCGACTGGATGAGGACTCCATCGCAGCTTCCGAGACCTTAGTTTTACCATCCCCCTCCTCCAGCCTCTCCCCGAGGCCCTGGGTCTCCTGCTCATGCTTCCACAGCCATGGTTGCGATAGGTTGGACCTGTACACGAATCTCCCCATGGATCTCCACAATCGCAGTCCCGACTGTCAAGGTCAGCCTCTCCATCGCCGCAGCCAATTCCTGTGAGTCTGTCATTTCGTTCTGCCCAATAGTGGATGGGGATTTCAGTCCTGACCAGTTATCCTGAGAAGGTGACTGGATGGGACTTTTCTCCAGGCACAGGGAGTGGGTGGGAATGCAGTATCTTCAATCCCCTCCAGCCTGTCTCAGGGGGACAGGGAGAGTCAGTTGTTCTCTGGGGAACCCTCAGTGCTCCCTTCCCCATTGCCCCATGCCCACAATGGACTCCAGCAGCTTGATACGAGCAGCATGAGCTGGGACTGAATTCCCCATCGACCAGGAAACCTAACTTGGACACTCTGACACATTCAGGTATCGCTGATGAGACCACATTTACAAGCTCCACACGCTCTACCCTTGTAGGCCATGGTCTTGAGATGGGATTCAGGATCAAGAGTTTTGCTGTGGTTCCAATGGACTCTATCTGGTGGACTGTAAAAGAAAATTCTGATGTGTGTGAACTTTGAATTAACAGACATGAGAAAATGAAAGTCAGATGAATACTGTGCATTTAAATAGTGGCATTAAAAGACTGACATTAAAACAGTTAGCTCTCTTTATTCTGGAGTTGTAAGAAAGGATATCTTACCTCTCCCCAGCTCCAATCTTTGGTATGAAACATTCAAGAGCAGATTTTGAACTTTCTCTCCCCCAGTTGTAAAAACCCCATCAAGTCCAGGAATGTTCCTTCTGCGGTTGTAAAACTACAAGAAACACTGGACAAAATCTTGCTATCTCCTGTTGTAAACCTTTGTATTGTAATGAAGGTGTAGGTGTGTACTGTACCTTTAATAGAGTATGAAAACTGGCGCAGACTGAGAGAAGCACAGAGCCTGCTGAAACATTTAAACAGATAACATTGGGTTGAAGCTGTGTTACCAATCAGTTTAAACTATGCTCCACATATCAAAATCCAATCAAATTTGAATTTTACAGTTTTGGATGACATCAAACCAATGAAATGATTCAATGTTTTGGGGTATAAAAGACATTTTTGCAGTTAGTGGGAAAACAGCAAAGAGAACCAACAAGGACAGACTATTAGCCGAATAGCTCTCTGAAAGATACCGTTCCATAAGACGGAATTTTTTAAGTGTGTACAACAACATTTTCTGATTTAGTAAGTGGATGTACCTACTAGAGAAGGTGCAAAACTTGACCTACTCTTGGGAAACAAGGCAGGGCAGGTGACTGAGGTGTCAGTGGGGGAGCACTTTGGGGCCAGCGACCATAATTCTATT
>NC_057754.1:1253539-1255510 GCF_004010195.1 Chiloscyllium plagiosum
CAAACCATGCAACCAGTACGAAGGGGTTATAGTGTACCCCCCCCCCCCCCCCCCCCAAATCCAGCAGGAGATAGAGGAATGCATACGTAAGCAGATCATGGAAAGATGTAAAAGCCATCAGGGTTGTTGTAGTGGATGATTTTTAAGTTCCCCAGTGTTGACCAGGAGCCCTCCCAGTGCCAGGGGCTTACTTGGCGCTGAATTTGTTGTTTGCATCCAGAGGGATTTTTTGAAACAATACATAGACAGTCCAACTAGGGAAGGGGCCTTGTACTGGAGAGTCAAAACGTGTGGTGCTGCAAAAGCACAACTAGTCAGGCAACATCTGACCCGACGCTGCCTGACCGGCTGTGCTTTCCCAGCACCACATTTTCTGAGTCTGATTGACAGCACCTGCAGTCCACACTTTCTCCCTTGTTTTGGAGTTTCAGTCAAGGAGCATTTTGGGAACGGTGACCATGATTCTGTAATTTTAAGATAGTTATAAGGATAAGACTAGTCCTCAGGTGAATGTACTAAATTGGGGAGGGCTAACGCAACAGCATTCAGCCAGCACCAGAGAAAGCAGACAGGGGGAAGCTGTATGAGGATAAACCCACATCTGACATGTCGGAATGTTTTAAAAGTCAGTTGATCAGAGGTTAGGATCTGCATGTTCCTATGAGGATGAAAATTAAGGATGGCAAGATTCAGGAACCTTGGATGACAAGAGACATGGAAAGTTTAGTCAAAAAGATAAAGGAAAAGTAGTGAGGTTTTGGAAACAGAAACCAGACAAGGCCTTTGCGGAAGCATGAACCGAGCAGGAAAGAACTTAAGGAATGAGAGGAGTTAAAAGGACAATGAGGTGTCTCTGCTAAGCAGGATTAAGGAGACTCCCATTTCATCTGTATATTAGCAGCAAAATGGTAGTTCGGTAAAGGATAGGTCCACTCAAGGACAAAGGTTGGAATTTGGGTGTGGAGCTAGAGGTCCTTAATAAGTATTTCACACCAGTACTCACCAAGGAGAAGGCCATGGATGGTGGTAAGATTAAAGAAGGGTATGTTGACATTCTAGAGCATGCCATATTAACAGGTGGTGGTGTTGGATTCTTAAAAAAACATTAAGGTGGATAAGCTGTCAGAGGTGGTGGAGAAGCTGTGGACAATTTCAATATGGCATCTGGATAGGTACCTGAATAGGAAGGGTTTAGAAGGGTATGGGCCAAACGTAGGCAAATAAGACTAGCTGAGTTTAGGATATCTGGTCAGCATGGATGGGTTAGACTGAAGGATCTATTCCTGTGCTGTATGACTGTCACTCTAAATCCCAAAAGCCCAAAGGGATCTATCCAGAGGAAGGCAAGGGAGGAAATTGCTGGGACTTTGACACATCTTTGTATCTTTAGCCACAGCTGAGGTCCCAGACCACTGCGGAATAGTGAATGTTGATCTTTCGTTTAAGAAGGTTAACAGGGATAATCCAGGAAATGATAGGCCAGTGAGCCTTATTTCAGTGGGAGGGAAGCTAGGGAAGAAGAATTTCAGGGACAGGATTGACTTGGATTTAGAAAAGAATTGACGTATTAAGTAGAGTTAGCATGGCTTTGCATGGGGCAGGTATCGTCTCACAAATGTGACTGAGTCTTTTAAAGAAGTGACAATGATGACGCTAGAGAAGTGATTGCTGGGCCTCTTACTGAGATATTTGTATCACCGATAGTCACAGGTGAGGTGCCGGAAGACTGGAGGTTGGCAAACGTGGTGCCACTGTTTAAGAAGGGCGGTAAAGACAAGCCAGGGAACTATAGACCAGTGAGCCTGACCTCAGTGGTGGGCAAGTTGTTGGAGGGAATCCTGAGGGACAGGATGTACATGTATTTGGAAAGGCAAGGACTGATTAGGGACAGTCAACATGGCTTTGTGCGTGGGAAATCATGTCTCACAAACTTGATTGAGGTTTTTGAAGAAGTAACAAAGAGGATTGATG
>NC_057754.1:1256212-1263396 GCF_004010195.1 Chiloscyllium plagiosum
ATTTGGATGGGGATATGAATAGGAAGGGTTTGGAGGGATATAGGCCGGGTGCTGGCAGGTGGGACTAGATTGGGTTGGGATATCTGGGTCAGCATGGACGGGTTGGACCGAAGGGTCTGTTTCCATGCTGTACGTCTCTGTGACTGTATGTTGTTCACACAAATGGTCCGTTTCGAGGTTTCTAAAATTATGAGGGGCATGGATAGCATAAATAGACAATGTCTTTTCCCTGGGGTGGGGGAGTCCAGAACGAGAGGGCTTAGGTTTAGGGTGAGAGGGGAATGAAGGGGCAACCTTTTCATGCAGAGGGTGGTGCTGGAATGAGCTGCCAGAGGAAGTGGTGAAGGCTGGTACAATTACAACATTTAAAAGGCAGCTGGATGGGTAAGTGAATAGGACGGGTTTAGAGGGATATGGGCCAAGTGCTGGCAGGTGGGACTAGATTAATTTAGGATCTCTGGTCAGCACGGACAAGTTGAACCAAAGGGTCTGTTTCCATACTGTACATCTCTAAGACTCTATGTTACAAGGTCCTGTTCATAGCCAGAAATAATGGACAGCTCCCTAACAACCAACTGCTCAATCTGAATAACAAACGTATTTACAGCCTGTTGATGATCATCGGAAAATGCAGAACATTGGAACACAGTTCCAGGTGAAAACTTGCTGACTGCCACTACAACCCTCGATCTCAGTTTGAAACCGCTGAATGGAAGTGACTTCTTCTAGCGTAAATTTGTCTTTAACATGACTATACAGTCTTCGGTAAGGAGGACACAAAAACAACGATCTAGATATTTGAGTTACAAGAGTAAATCAGGAGGTGGAAGGGAGAAAGAAACTTTGCAAAATTACAGTCAGGACGAAAGTGGTATTGTGCAGACTGTTGGAACTGCAAAGAGCGGGGCTGGAAAAGCACAGCAGCTCAGGCAGCATCCCAGGAGCAGGAACATCCACGTTTCAGGCAAAGGCCCTTCGTCAGGAATACAGGCAGGATGCCTGCAGAGTGGAGAGATAAATGACAGGGGGGGTGGGGAGAAAGTAGCATAGAGTACAGTAGGTGAATGGGGGTGGGGATGAAGGTGATAGGTCAGAGAGGAGGGTGGAGTGGATAGGTGGGAAGGAAGATAGGCAGGTAGGACAGGTCATGAGGGCGGTGCTGAGCTGGAAGGTTGCAGCTGGGGTGAGGTGAGTGCTTCCAAGTAGAGTGGGAGGGGGAGTTGAAATGTTGGGCCACGGGTCGGTTTGGTTGATTGGTGCGGGTGTCTCTGAGATGTTCCCTAAAGCGCTCTGCTAGGAGGCGCCCAGTCTCCCCAATGTAGAGGAGACCGCATCTGGAGCAACGGATACAATAAATGATATTAGTGGATGTGCAGGTAAAACTTTGATGGATGTGGAAGGCTTCTTTAGGGCCTTGGATAGAGGTGAGGGAGGAGGTGTGGGCACAGGTTTTACAGTTCCTGCGGTGGCAGGGGAAGGTGCCAGGACGGGAGGATGGGTTGTTGGGGGGCGTGGACCTGACCAGGTAGTCACGGAATTTCCAACATTTGCTGGATTCTGGGAAGGTTTCCTGAGACTGGAAAGAAGAAAAAACAATGTATGAAACAGGAAACTATAGACCAGTTAGCCTAAAACCTGTTGAGCGGAAGGTGTTGGATTTGATTATTAAAGGAGGTTTATAACTGCGTACTTTGAAAAACCCAGGGTAATCAGGAAATGTCAGCTTCAGGGTTTTGTCCAAGTAACATCACGCTTAACTGATTTCTTGGAGCTGTGTGAAGCACTAACATACCCTGTGGTTAAGTGGAGCCCATAAACATACTGTATTTGTTTTTCCATAACTATTTGACAAGCAGAGCAAAGCAAAGCAAGGATTACTGAGCAAAATCAAAGTATACAGTATAGGATTGCAGCATGAAAGATATGCATATGCTCTTGTTTCATGCCAAAGTAGGTCTGTTTCTGATTGGCAGATGTGTGGAGTGTGGTTCCACCGAGAGCTCTGCTAGGCCTAAATGTTTTACATCAATGACTTGATTTATATCAATGATTTAAATGACAGGAGCATAATAGCTAAATTCAAAGCTTAGATAGGTAGGAAAGAATGCTACAAAGAGGACAGAAGGATATTCCAGAGTGATACAAGTTGATTAAAGCCAATGAGCAAAGAGAGAGAAACATAATTAATGTTTTGAGTCCAATATGACTTTCTCTGTAAGCTCTGAAAATGTCATACTGGACTTATAAATTAACTCTTCCAAGGATGTTACCAGACCTGCTGAGTTTCTCTACTCGTTTCTGTTTTTATTAGGACTGATGCCTGGGATGAGTGGGTTGTCTGAAAGAGAAAGGTTGGATTGACTGAGTTTAGGACACTAAGGGATGACGATTGAAATGTACAAGATCATGAATGGTCTTGGCAAAGTGGACATGGAAAGGGTGTCTCAGCCAGTGGGTGAGCCCAGAATTAAGGTGTACAGTTTCAAAATTAGATGTCACCCTTTTACAGCAGAGACGAGAATCTTTTTCACTCAGAGTGTTGTACAACTTTGGAACTCTTGGCCTTAGAAAGTGGTAGAGATGGGGGTGACTGAATATTTTTTAAAACCGGGGTTTTTAAATCGTTCCATTGTTGATGGAAGTGTAAATTCAAAACACAAACAAATTGCCCATCTCATTGAATTGGGCAGTTATCTCTGCTCCTAATTCATAATTACAATTTCCAGGTTTTAACTTCAGCTCTGATTTGTGTCCAATAGATTTCCATGTCGATAATAACTCGTCCATATAAGACTCGGGTGTTGAACTTGATAAATGTTAATGTCAATCCAATAATCCAGACTATTCACTTACTAAAACAGAAATAAATCAGCAAATTAGGACTTACTTTTTGATTTGATTTCCTGCTTTGGGTTCTGGGATTCCTGCACATATTTTAGCTTCATCCTACGCCCTGCTGGTAACTGAGCCGCTCTTCCTGCTGAAGCTCTTCCTGCTTCTCCTCATTTAATCTCATCAAACCACGTTCTGCTTATTCTCAGAGCGTCGTCTAACTCACTGTTGTACCTGGACACACTCTCTTCTGAACGCACTCTCCTTCCTCATTGCTTCCTCACAGTATCCAACATCAATACGAGATGTGATTATTTGGAATGGGGAGAAGCTGCGAGCTGTAAGGGAGCAGAAGGATCTCGAGCTCCTAGTCTAGAAATCACTAAAAGCCGAAGGACAACATGAGAAATAATTACAAAGTCTCATTGAGCATACAAAGGAATACAGAATCACAGCATTGTTATGTAGGAGATCATTCAGCCCATCATTTCTGCACTCGCTCTTCAAATGAGACCATGGCTTGGTACCATTCTCCTCTCTTTACCCAGTACCTCTGCATATTACCTCTGTTTAAATAATCATCCTCTTGACTGTTTTGAGTGAAGTTCCCTCCACCACAATTCCAAGCAGTACCTTCCAGGCCCAAATCAATTGCTGCATGTGAAAGCGCACCTTGTTCCCATCACATTTACAGCTTTCAATCCGTGCCAGGGGCTCTCGACCCACCAGGAGTGGGGCAAATCTCCCTCTGGCTAGAACCCTTTTGATTTTGAAAATTTCAAGTTAACGCTATCCTCGTGTCTCAGTGAACAAGGACAAAGCCCAAAGATTTTGAAAATAAAGAATCCCACTCCAAGACCTTGGTCCACTTGGTCAGCGGTTGAATTGACCGTTGCTCTGAAGTTCAACATCGTGATCTCAACACAAAACCAATCAAGGAGTCAGAAACAATGCATGCCATCTTAGTGCTTTGATCTAAAGAATTTCTTTGCCCCTAGCCCCCCCATATATTTGATTTTGCCTGTATTATATATGAATGTTGTGCGTATTTGGAGTTTTAACAGGGCCTAACTTACATTACATAGCAGCAATCACTAATTATTTTTGCCATTTGTTAAAGAATAAGTTTAAGTGTTATTTTCCTGTAAATAATGAGAAATGATGTGATTACTTTTGTTCTGAGAAGAAATCATTTGAGGTTTAATAGGGTTATGATGGCTCGTGGAACAATGAGGCTTGGTACTGTTCCTAATTGGTTGCAACACCAGTGACTACTGGAAATTTCCTGAAGCAGCTGGTTGGGCAGCCATTTTAAACCCATCAGAGTCCATTTTAAAAATAAACAAGCAAATATGTCTTTTCAAAAGGTTTAGAATTTTCCTCCATGACATTCCTACAGCCAGCGAGGAAGGGTTCAGGTCACTTTCATATTTTTTAAACGTGTCTTCATGCAAAATAACAAAGTATGCATTCATCCCCTCATTCACTCCTGACAGTAAGACACACAATGACCAAGGAGGATATCTGTTCCTTGCTGCATGCTAGGGGTTGAGACTCGGGACAGGGTGTCAGCCATCGGGATTGTCATTTTTTCTTTGTAAGTTGAAAGGCTTCAAGAGGCAACTTGAATATAACTTTGCTTTGCAAATTTCTCAGAATCTAAGGGTTGCGGTCAGCGTACAGCAGAATGGCTTTCCATTTCTGCAAAACATCTTGGCATTCATTTGCCCACACTACCCCTTCATTTAGTGGTGCCACAAAGTGATTATCAGGACTACCGAGTACACTACCCCATGACCCCAACTGGGTTGGCCAGTTTTGGAAAGGTGGGTGGGGCATTTGTTTTTTTTTTCAGTGTACATGGAGGTGTGGGTACAGGTTACCCTGGGGTGAGAGCTGAGTTCTCTCTCACACTGAGAGTCATGGACTCTTGATAGCATTTTCTTTAAGGAAGTAGGTGTGCTGAGGTAACCGAGTGTCCCACCTTGTTCATACAATCTCTAACAGCATGCGATTGTAGGATGCTGCTTGGCTGCTGTATTTACTTCCCTGGTGTGAATGCAATGCCCATTTACTGTGGTGGTTCAGCAATGTCTACATTATGGACGTTTAGCTGTGGAAACCCCAAGGAGCCAATGGATTTATTTAAACCTCCCCAAGCAGGATGATCACATCCTCCCACGGCTCTGTGTCGGGGCTACTAACTGCTCATTTAAAATTTCAGATTGCATTCCCTGCCTTCCTGGCACCTGAGGGAAGCCTCCATCCCTCCTCTGGGCTGTCCCCAGCCATGTCCACTTTCTGTCGGACATTCACCAGTTGACAGTATTCTCGGCTTATCTCCATTTTACTGGCACATGAACTTCCCTCCAGGGCAGCCACAAGTGCAGTCAAACTTCAGAGATACGTCCTTTCCCTGTTTCTGTTACATTCAAACAAGGAGCAGAAGGAGGCCATTCAGCCCCTCTCTTCTGCTCCACCATTCAATAAGATCATGGTTGATTGATTATAACATCAAACCCGCATTCCCACTACCCCTTTAGTTATCAGGAATCTGTTCACTCCTGCTTTAAAAATATTCAAGTACTCTGCTTCCACCACCCTTTGAGAAAGAAATTCCAAAAAGTCATGAGACTGAGAAAAGAATTCACCTCATCTGGTTTTCCATCATTTTGAAACAGTGCCCCCCCACCCCCAGTTCTCGTTTCTTCTTTAACACTGAACATCATCTTTACATATCCCCCATCGTCTCAAGACTTTTCAGGATTTTACACATTTCAAATCAAATCACTTCTTAATCTTCTAAACTCCAACAGACGTAATCATGGCCTGTACAACCTCTCCTCATAAGACATGAAACAGTGCCCCCCCACCCCCAGTTCTCGTTTCTTCTTTAACACTGAACATCATCTTTACATATCCCCCACCGTCTCAAGACTTTTCAGGATTTTACACATTTCACATCAAATCACTTCTTAATCTTCTAAACTCCAACAGACATAATCATGGCCTGTACAACCTCTCCTCATAAGACAACCTGCCTATGCCTGATATTAGTCTGGCAAATCTTCTGTGAACTGCCTCCCAATGTATTTCCATCCTTCCTTAAATAAGGAGCCCAATACTGTTCACTATTACAAATGTGATTTCACCAGTGGCCCTGTGTAGCTGTAACATAATCTCCCTACTTTTATATTCAATACCCCTTACAATAAATGCTAACCTTCTGTTAACTTTTGCTATACATTGTGGAGGTTGGTTCCTAACCTGCTTTACAGTGTTTAGGACACCACCGCCCCTAGCTAGCTGGTCAGCTCCTGCTACAGTACCCTGCAGCTCCCTACCTACTCAGAAGTCACACAACTTCACATTATAGTCCAACAGGTGAACCCGATGGAGGGGCTATGCTCTGAAATCTTGTGCTTTCAAATAAACCTGTTAGAGTATAACCATTAGGTTCACCTGTTGAACGTGAACCTGGTGTTGTGTGAATTCTGACTTGGTCCACCCCAGTCCAACGGCAGCCCCTCCACATCATGGCTCACTACATAGAAGAGGCAGCTCCCTCTTCTGCAGATATACCTGGGCACTTTCCTGTTCAGGTCTGAAAGATGGTGTTAGTCCACCAGATCTCCTGCTCATCCAGCAGCAGTGAAGGCTTCCCTACTTTTAACTTTAAAAGTTTAAACCTCCCATTTTGGGTCATTGCTTCATCAGCTCAGTCCCACATGTTTTGAGGATGCAGTTGTTGAGCTTTGGCTGCTCTGCCCTGTGGCTCTTCTACTAGAAGAGGTCACTTCCTCACCATTTCAGGTGCTATTTGGACACCTTTTGTGTCTCCCTCCGAGTTTGGAAAAGAGGCTTCCGGTAGCCAAACTTTCCACTGATCCAGGAGGGGTGTGGCTTCTTTTTGGTTTTGCGTTGAGGTAAGGTAGTCTCCTCTCCATTTCCTAGTATCCCATTCCAGGCGAAGGAAGGTTGTATGAACATCCTATTCATCCAGAAATGACATAGGCTTCTTGTTATTAAGAATAAGGTGACCTAGTTACTTGCTGGAAGGCTATTGGGAAACTCCTCTGGTCTCCTGTTAAATGCAGAATCAAACTTTCAGAGAGCCCCCTGCTCAGCAAGCAGGGGCACTCTTTCCCTTTCCCTAAACTTTTCAGTCAGGCCTTAGAAATAGATTACTGTTCTTTCAATATTGCTCGATCAAAACCCTTAAACTGTCTTCCCAACATCATTGCTGATCTACCTACACCAAATGGACTGCGACAGTTCAAGAAAGCAGTCAAAGGGCACCCAGGAATGGGAAATAAACGCCAGCCCAGCCAATGACACCCACGGCCTGTGAA
>NC_057754.1:1263896-1266300 GCF_004010195.1 Chiloscyllium plagiosum
CGATTCCACTCTCGGGTGACTGTCTGTGTGGAGTTTGCACACTCTCCCCGTGTCTGTGCGAGGTTTCCTCCCACAGTCCAAGAATGGACACAATGTACCTGGGCACTATGGGACAATTTAGCATGGCCAATCCACCCTAACCTGTACATCCCTGGGCACTATGGGACAATTTAGCACGGCCAATCCACCCTAACCTGCACATCCCTGGGCACTATGGGACAATTTAGCACGGCCAATCCACCCTGCCCTGTACATGTTTGGACTGTGGGAGGAAACCGGAGTACCCGCAGGAAACCCCACACAGACAAAGGGAGAATGTGCAAACTCCACCTAGACATTCGCCCGAGGGTGGGATCGAACCAGAGTCCCCGGTACAGTGAGGCAGCAGCACTAACCACTGAGCCACCGTGCTGCATTGATTGTAGTGGGTGGCCGAGCAGGTCTAAGGGGCCGAATGGCCTCCTCCTGCTCCTATCTTCTGTATTTCTACGATGTTAGAAACGGAGCGATTGGGGGAATTGTGTGCTATGTCGGAGCGACAGCGATCCTACCTGTTGTAGATACTCTCGTAGAATTCCTTGCTGGGAAAGAGCAGGTGCAGGGCAGGCAGCGTCAGCTCCAGCACGTACTGGGACGTTGCCAGGGTCTGGGACTGGAACTGGGCCATCTCTTCCGGATCTCCCGGGATCACCATCTGTCAGGCAGAATTGGAGGTTAAAGGTCGCTGTGCACAAACCGAGCTTTTGTTTTCAGGTAGCGGGGGGAGGACGGTGGTTTGGCTTGGGAAGGAGAGAAAACTTCAAATGAGGCAAAAAATGGGAGATCAGCGGTTAGCGCTCCTACCGCACAGCGCCAGGATCCTGGATTCGATTCCATCCTCAGTCACTGTCTGCGTGGGGTTTCCTTTGGGTGCTCCGGTTTCCTTTCACAGTCCAAAGGTTTGCAGGTTAGGGTGGATTGGCCGTGCTAAATTGTCCCATAGTGCCCAGGGGTGTGCAGGTTAGGGTGGATTGGCCGTCTAAATTGTCCCATGGTGCCCAGGGATGTGCAGGTTAGGGTGGATTGGCCGTCTAAATTGTCCCATAGTGCCCAGGGGTGTGCAGGTTAGGGTGGATTGGCCGTGCTAAATTGTCCCATAGTGCCCAGGGATGTGCAGGTTAGGGTGGATTGGCCGTGCTAAATTATCCCATAGTGTCCAGGGATGTGTAGGTTAGGGTGGATTGGCCATGGGAAATGCAAAATTACATGGATAGAGTAGGTGGGTGGATCTGGGTGGGATGCTCTAGGAGGGTCAGTGTGGACTCATTGGGCTAAGAGGCCAGCTTCCACAATGGAACAATGGTATGATTTATGAGGCTGATCCCAACACGTCCCTGGGCCCTACGGGACAATTTAGCACGGCCAATCCACCCTAACCTGCACATCCCTGGGCACCATGGGACAATTTAGCATGGCCGGTCCACCCTAACTTGCACATTTTTGGACTGTGGGAGGAAACCGGAGCACCCGGAGGAAACCCCACGCAGACACGGGGAGAATGTGCAAACTCCACACAGACAGTTGCCCGAGAGTGGGATCCAACCTGGGCCCCTGGTGTCGTGAGGCAGCTGTGCCGCCCCCAAGCTAGTCTCGGCGCTAGTGACAATTGCCATCAACTGTTGGAAATCCAGCTCAGTCTGGTCTGTCAGGGGAAGGGGAATCCACCGCCCTGACCCCGGTTCGGCCGATAACTGGACGGGTCGGCAACGTTCTGGCCGCTCACCTCCTCGGTCTCGTACATGGTGCGTTTGGATGAGAATGGTGATGGCTCAGGCTGCTTGAGCTCACAGGGACTCTCGACTGCAGACAGGTCCACGTCCTCGGTCTTCTCCATGCTCAGGTCCCAGTCCGAGCCGCTGCAGTCTGGGTTCACCGTCAGCACAATCCTGGCAGAGCAAAAACCAGTCAGGATTGTAACACAGCACGAAGGAATTCCTCCTCCAATCCTCACCCAAAACCTGTGTTATGGACCAGAGCAGCCGCCCCATAAAATATTTTAAGAAGGTAACCCAGGCCCTCACTCTTTTCAAGGCAAATGTGAGGTGTCTGCAATATGACTGATCAAACTCTTCAAGCAGAACACAATACGCTTTAAAAACACTTCAGCTAAAATACAGTCAGGGACAGCACGGGGTTAGATACAGAGTAAAGCTCCCTCTACACTGTCCCCCAATCAAAACCTCCCAGGACAGGGACAGCACGGGGTTAGATACAGAGTAAAGCTCCCTCTACACTGTCCCCCATCAAACACTCCCCAGGACAGGGACAGCACGGGGTTAGATACAGAGTAAAGCTCCCTCTACACTGTCCCCCATCAAACACACCCCAGACAGGGACAGCACGGGGTCAGATACAGAGTAAAGCT
>NC_057754.1:1267389-1279329 GCF_004010195.1 Chiloscyllium plagiosum
AACACTCCCCAGGACAGGGACAGCACGGGGTTAGATACAGAGTAAAGCTCCCTCTACACTGTCCCCCCATCAAACAATCCCCAGGACAGGGACAGGGGTTAGATACAGAGTAAAGCTCCCAGCACAAGGTTAGATACAGAGGAAAGCTCCCTCTACACTGTCCCCCATCAAACACTCCCCAGGACTGGGACAGGGGGTTAGATACAGAGTAAAGCTCCCTCTACACTGTCCCCCATCAAACACTCCCCAGGACAGGGACAGCACAGGGTTAGATACAGAGTAAAGCTCCCTCTACACTGTCCCCCATCAAACACTCCCCAGGACCGGGACAGGGGTTAGATACAGAGTAAAGCTCCCTCTACACTGTCCCCCCCATCAAACACTCCCCAGGACAGGGACAGCACAGGGTTAGATACAGAGGAAAGCTCCCTCTACACTGTCCCCCATCAAACACTCCCCAGGACAGGGACAGCACAGGGCTAGATACAGAGTAAAGCTCCCTCTACACTGTCTCCCCCATTAAGCACTCCCCAGGACAGGGACAGCACGGGGTTAGATACAGAGTAAAGCTCCCTCTACACTGTCCCCCCCATTAAACACTCCCCAGGACAGGGACAGCACGGGGTTAGATACAGTGTAAAGCTCCCTCTAAACTGTCCCCCATCAAACACTCCCCAGGACAGGGACAGCATGGGGTTAGATACAGAGTAAAGCTCCCTCTACACTGTCCCCCCCCATTAAACACTCCCCAGGACAGGGACAGCACAGGGTTAGATACAGAGTAAAGCTCCCTCTACATTGTCCCCCCCATCAAACACTCCCCAGGACAGGGACAGCACGTTAGATACAGAGTAAAGCCCTCTCTACACTGTCCCCCCCATTAAACACTCCCCAGGACAGGGACAGCATGGGGTTAGATACAGAGTAAAGCTTCCTCTACACTGTCCTCCATCAAACACTCCCCAGGACAGGGACAGCACGGGGTTAGATACAGAGTAATGCTCCCTCTACACTGTCCCCAAATCAAACACTCCCCAGGACAGGGACAGCACGGGGTTAGATACAGAGTAAAGCTCCCTCTGCACTGTCCCCCCCACCAAACACTCCCCAGGACAGGGGTTAGATACAGAGTAAAGCTGCCTCTACACTGTCCCCCCCATCAAACACTCCCCAGGACAGGGACAGCACGGGGTTAGATACAGAGTAAAGCTCCCTCTACACTGTCCCCCCCATCAAACACTCCCCAGGACAGGGACAGCACGGGGTTGGAATCCGTGTGGTTGGAATGATGTCAGTGACCTTGGCGATCCAGCTGATGAATTCTGGATGCTTGGCGTGTTACTCACTTTGGGGTGACATACTTCTTGCCAGCAGTAGTTTTGTCAGGCGCCTTCGTGACTCGGACGCATGACACACCAGGGTTGACTCCATCTTCGTATACACCTGTTGGAACAGTGTTTGACCGGGATTGGCTTTACTCTGACATGTGCACAAAGATCAGGCTGAGTGCTTCCCAGCTCAGTCACACTCCCTGACTCTCAGAGAGACACTCTCTCTTCCCCATCCCAGTGAATGCAGGCTGGTGCTGACCTCCACCCTTCAGGCAGCTGGCCCCAGTGGCTAAACGCCAAACAGCGGGCCCCAAACCCATGCAGGAGGGGGCAGCTGGTCAACCTCAGCAGGCATCACAGCCTGACCAGATACTCACACCCGATTATCGTTCCCAGGTCAGTAAGAACTCTGCGGAACGTCAGCTTCTTCAACCCAGTGCCTCAACTCCGAGAGCACTCTCTGCAGCCACAGGCAGACTACATTCGCATGGCGCCTAATGGGCCTCGCAGGTCATTTTCAAGGATGGCAAGCTCGTCTTGGAGAAAACGTGCTGGGAAGTCATGCATGGCAGGATCCCACAAACAGCGATGAAAACGTGCTGGGAAGTCATGCAGGGCAGGATCCCACAAACAGCAATGAAAACGTGCTGGGAAGACATGCAGGGCAGGATCCCACAAACAGCGATGAAAACGTGCTGGGAAGACATGCAGGGCAGGATCCCACAAACAGCGATGAAAACGTGCTGGGAAGACATGCAGGGCAGGATCCCACAAACAGCGATGAAAACGTGCTGGGAAGACATGCAGGGCAGGATCCCACAAACAGCGATGAAAACGTGCTGGGAAGTCATGCAGGGCAGGATCCCACAAACAGCGATGACATCAACCATCAGTTATTGTTTGTTATTTCTGAAATCTTGCTGATTCAGGCACAGTTATAGGCCCCGCGAGATGTATCCTTTCAAATATTGGCCGTGGGATCTTTTACATCACTCGTTCCCCCCCCCCCACCACCTCCACATTAGGACTGAGATGCGGAGAAATTTATTCACCCAGAGTTGACAGTCTGTGCAAAGTGGTTGAGGTCAAAACATTCAATGTGTTCAAGGGGGAAGTGAGATGTAGTTGCTCCGGTTAAAGGGACAAAAGGGTAGGAAAACGCGGTAACACGGTACGGAGTTCACTGACCAACCACAACCGTACTGCGGGGAGCTGCAAAGAGCCAAATGGCTCTGGGCGTTTGCGGCTCCTCAAGCCTCTCGGTGATGGAAGCGGGAAAATTGGTGACAGACTCTGAAAACAGTCAGTCAGAGCTCCAGCTGTCCAACGCCTCCTGGCGGGCACCCTGCTCTCGGGGATTTTGCGTGCCACGTTGGCGCCAGTTTGTGTGTCTCAACCGGCCGGCACGTTTCGCCGGAAGGTTCGTGGTGCCAGGCCAACCGAGTGAAGAGCCTCAGCGTTTCGGATCGCACAAAGGGAATGACAGTTCATTCTCTGGAAACCCTGCAGACCAGACTGGGTTCAAACAGGCCCATCCACCATTCACCTCCGCTCCGTTAGACAATGGCATGTGGTGCTGAAAGTGGAGAGCTCCTTTCCCATGACGTTTGGAGATCCCTGCCTCCCTCCACTTCTGGATTCCATGTGCATCCCCAGTCCTTGGTTGAACGTCTGTGGACGTGTTGGGCCTGTTACCACACTGGAGGGGATCTATGATTCAGCCCCCTGCGCTGTAAGACTCCCTCACTAAATCTCTCTGCCATCCCATCTCTGTCATGTCCTCCCTTAAGACACTCGTTAGAAACACTCCGTTTGATGGAGCTTTGTCCCCGATATATTTGGAGTAACTCGCTGTCAACTTTCAATGGGCTGTCAAACACCCTCCACTGTTTCACTGTAACAGAGGTGCCCGGATATAGGAGGCTGAGCCTGCTCTGTGGAACATCTAGACAGTCCCTTCTTAAACGTTTCACCCAGCCAGCGTCAGACTGAACAGAGGAAAGGTAGGCAGGATGACTCACCGTGTAGATCAGTGAAGGTGGCTTCGTATTTGACGGGTTCCGTTCGGGACGTGGCTCCGAGCTCAGTTCTGCAGCACAGGTCAGTGCACTCCAGCCTCAGAGTCTCCCTGCGCACGGCCTTCTGGAACCAGGGTGTGCGCTCCGGCGCGGGTCGCAGATCGGGTACGGGGAACTGCAGCCGCAGGTGGGCTCTGGGGGCCGTGAGGCGCACCGAGGTCGGCTGCCCCAGAACTGGAGGGGGCTCGGCGCAGAGTGCAGGGACCCTTGGAATCTGAAACTCATCAGTCAGAGCAGCAAGTCAGCACAGAGGGGAATGTGTGCACCTATACACACACACGCACACACAGAGAGAGAGAGACACGTGCTCACACAGACAGACACACACACACACACAGAGACACACGTGCTCACACAGACACACACACGCACCCAGAGAGAGATGCGCTCACACAGACAGACAGACACACACACAGAGACGCACGTGCTCACACAGACACACACGCGCACCCAGAGAGAGACATGCGCTCACACAGACAGACACACACACACGTGCTCACAGACACACACACGCGCAGAGACACGCGTATATAGACACACATACAAACACGCGCACAGATAGACACACACGCACTCACAGACACACACACTCACAAATACACACACACACACACAGAGACACACACACTCACAAATACACACACGCGCACACAGAGACGCACACGCGCTCACACAGATACACAGAGACATATGCGTTCACGCAAACAGACACGCATACAGAGACGCACACGCGCCTAACCCTGTTGCTGGTCCTGTCTTGCGGAGTATTTGATGGGGACAGTGTAGAGCACGGGGTTAGTCTGTATCTAACCCCGTGCTGTCCCTGTCCTGGGGAATGTTTGATGGGGGGACAGTGTAGAGGGAGCTGTACTCTGTATCTAACCCCGTGCTGTCCCTGTCCTGGGGAGTGTTTGATGGGAGGACAGTGTAGAGGGAGCTTTACTCTGTATCTAACCCCGTGCTGTCCCTGTCCTGGGGGGAGTGTTTGATGGGGGACAGTGCAGAGGGAGCTGTACTCTGTATCTAACCCTGTGCTGTCCCTGTCCTGGGGAGTGTTTGATGGGGGGACAGTGCAGAGGGAGCTGTACTCTGTATCTAACCCCGTGCTGTCCCTGTCCTGGGGAGTGTTTGATGGGGGACAGTGTAGAGGGAGCTTTACTCTGTATCTCACCCCGTGCTGTCCCTGTCCTGGGGGGAATGTTTGATGGGGGACAGTGATGTGTCTCGATCCAGTGCCCACTCCTATGCTCTCACCAGCCTTTTGCCCTTGTCCCAGCTGTGCTCTGATTCAAGTCTGTTACACTTCATATCTTTCCCAACTCTGTCAGGTGGGACTAGATCAAATTATGATATCCGGTCGGCATAGCCGAGTTGGGCCGAATGGTCTGTTTCATGCTCCACGGCCACGGGCCCTCAGAGTGGCAACATGAACACACTGCCTGACGGTTTCCACCGTCGAACTACTGCCTGCCTTTCCGCTCACCAGCACTTGCTCCGAAGGTCTCCCCTGTGCGGTCCGGAATTCTTGACCCCCCGCGGGACGGGGTCTGAGTAGGAAGTCCACCCTATCCAGGAAGCCCAGGTCGATATCCGTTTGTGCTTCCTGAAGTTCGACGAGCAGCTCGGCGCTGCGTGACACCTTCCTGCGGCTGCCCTGAGAGGGGGGAGAGGCAGACACAGTCAGTCAGTCATTCCCCCCCCCCCTAGGGTCACCTCCAACCCTGTCCCTCATTCCCGCCACCAAACAGCTCTCCCGAAACACAGCGCCTTCTGTCCCCCACATTACCCCCTTGGCTGATCTCCCTGTTTTCCCACGTCATTCCTGAATCTTTTACCCTCTCGGACCAGGCTGTACAATATCGGTGGTTTAGCTCAGTTGGCTGGACGGCGGGTTTGCATGCAGGAAGAGCGCGGGTTCGATTCCCACCCCGGCTGAAGGATTCTCCTTCTCGATCTCTCCCCACACCTGAGCTGTGGAGACCTTCAGGCTAAACCACCACCAGTTGTCTCTCTCAGATGAGACAGCAGGCCTGTCACCTGATAAGAGTCAGACGGCGTCCACCTCTGGTGCACAGTTCTGGTCTCCTTTTTCAAGGAAGCAGTTCAGGGAGGCTTTCCTCAGGATGGGCAGGGTCTTTCAATTATTTCACGGGATGTCTGCTCGTCCAGCACTTAGTGCCCATCCCGGGTTAAGAAGCAATCACACTGCTGTGGGTCTGGAGTCACATGTAGGCCAGACCAGGTGAAGAGGGCAGATTTCCTTCCTGTCAGTGAAGCAGATTATGATGATCAATGATGGCTACCTGGTCGTCATTAGAATAGCGTTTTCCCCCCAGATTCGAGACTTTAGTTTTGCACATTTGGCCATGGTGGGATTTCAGCCTGCCCCCTTTGCCTGGTCTCTGGATTACATGTCCATACGCCACCAGTCTTCCCAGCTGCCCCATGAGGTAAGACTGGACAGGCCCAGCTTGCCAAAGCCAGAGTTTTACAAGGGTAAGGGACAACTGGATTGAAACGGAGGAGATATGGTGGGCGGCTCGGTGGCTCAGTGGTTAGCACTGCTGCCTCACAGCGCCGGGGAGCCGGGTTCGATTCCAGCCTCGGGTGACTGTGCAAACTCCACACAGACATTCTCCTCGTGTCTGCTTGGGGCTTACTCCAGGTGCTCCGGTTTCCTCCCACAGCCACTTAGATGTGCAGTAGAGGTGCTACTTTGCCCGTAGTGTTCAGGGGTGTGTAGGCTAGGGGCATCTGTCAGGGGACATGTAGAGCAATAGGACAGGGGTAATGGGTCTGGGTGGGTTACTCTTTGAAGGGTCAGCATGGGCTTGTGGGGCCAAATGGCCAGTTTGCACACTGTAGGGATTCCACGATTCTTCTGTGATGAGATCTGGAGGAGCCATAGCGACCGAGTAGATGGAGGCCATTCGGGTCTTTGACAGGCTGCGGTGGGACAAGAATGTTTCACCTCGCGCGAGAACCAGGATTCACAGGTTCAAAAGGAGATTCAGACACATTTAAAATGGAGACAAACTTTGGGAACTCTCTTCCCCAAAAGGCAGTGACTATTTTTAATGCAGAGTTAGGTAGTTTCTCGGGCTAAGGGGATGAAAGGTTATCAGAGGAGGGGCAGGAACATGGATCAGTGTATGGAATAGCGATGTCGGCCTGAGAGACCAAACGAGCCCTTCCTGCTCCTGATCCCCGTGTAAGGTCAATTTAGTATCGGCCTCACCCTCAGGGTTCTGTCATTCGGATCCACGTGGAAGAGAAAGATCGAACAGCTACTACTGGATGAAGAGCGAATGGGAGATCACCCTGGTATTGTGACCAATGAGGGTAGCCCTCATTCAAGCCAGTCATTATCATTTTGCTGTCGGTGGGAGCTTGCTGTGCACAAATGGGCTACGAAATTTCATTAGAGATTAGACTTTGAAAAGCGCTTAAAAGGCTTTTTTTTTAAGATTCCCTACAGTGTGGAAACAGGCCCTTCGGCCCAACAAGTACACACCGACCCTCCGAAGAGAGACCCACCCAGACCCATTCCCCTACACGATTTTTACTCTGACTATTGCACCTATCACTGTGAGACCATTTAGCCCGGCCAATCCACCCTAACCTGTACATCCCTGGGCACTACGGGACAATTTAGCACGGCCAACCCACCCTTACCTGTACATCCCTGGGCATTATGGGACAATTTAGCATGGCCAATCCACCCTAACCTGTACATCCCTGGGCACTACGGGACAATTTAGCACGGCCAACCCACCCTAACCTGCACATCCCTGGGCACTATGGGACAATTTAGCACGGCCAATCCACCCTAACCTGCACATCCCTGGACACTATGGGACAATTTAGCACGGCCAACCCACCCTAACCTGTACATCCCTGGGCACTATGGGACAATTTAGCACGGCCAATCCACCCTAACCTGCACATCTTTGGACTGTGGGAGGAAACTGGAGCACACAGAGGAAACCCACGCAGACACGGAGAGAATGTGCAAACTCCACACAGACGGTCCCCCAAGGCTGAAAATGAACCCAGGTCCCTGGCGCTGTGCTAACCACTGAGCCACCGTGCTGCCCCAGTTAGATAACACTCAGAGATGCTGGGCATCGTGCAAAGTATGAGAATCGTGCTCTTCACTTATTTTGAATTGCTGGATAGGTCCGGGAACAGACATGCGCGGATAGCATTGTCTCCGCCTTACCTTGCCGGCCGTCCTCTCGGTTAGTCTGTAATGGATCTGAGCACAGGGACTGGCACTGGACCCGCAAGCTAACGGCGATGCCTTCTCAAACAGCAACAGCTGCACAAGATGGAAGGAGGAGTTAAAAGAGCAGATCCAAACAGATAGGCGGGTCGCCAACAGATGTGGGAGCAGGCCGGAAACCAGGGATAGACTTGTCAGCTCTCAACATGCTTGTCAAACCTAGAATACGGTGTGCAACACTGGGTGCAATTCTGCAACTGGACAGCACTTGTCAAATAATCCCAAGTGTGCCGATAATGACACCAATTTCGGATTGTCAGTCAGACTCTCAGCACAATCTGCTTATACAGTGGCTCCGCCGCGACCCCGTAACTCACCGGGGATACGCTCCAAGACCTACCGCAGAAACCCGAAACCACAGATAGGAGAGAACCCATTCATTTCAATGGGAAACCTAACTTCCCGGCAGCTCCCTGGTTCTGGAACAGTCCTTGTAATATGTTTAGGGTAAACCGCGGGTAATTGAAACCGCGGTAATTGGACCCACGGATACGGGGCTCGCCTTGTAGTGGCGTACATATTCAGATACAAGGCCCTGTCCTTTGCCAACAGAACGGACAGGGCCTTGTATGTGAATATGTACGGCTTCGACCACTACAGTTGGATGTTCACATCCAACCACTGCTGCCTACCCCTTGGCAATGCCTCAACTAATCCGCCCGGTTAGAATTTAAACAGAAGCTTAGTAGTTATATTCCGCCCCCCCCCTCCCGGGGCACTCTCCCTGACAATGCAGACCATTCGACAACCAATCAGCACCATCTTCGCCTGCAGTATAAATTGTTGGTCCTGATGAAACCTGGCATTCTTGCAATTCTGCCCTGACAAGTGTAAGTGTTTTGGGAGATCAAGCGGCTAACTGTCAGACTGATTTATCAACCAAGTACACTCAAAACAAAAAGAAATCCTGAGGCAGACGGAATTCAATGACTGAGGAGCATTTAATGAACAACCTGGAGTGCGCCAATAGCTAATCAGCCACAACATAAGATGCTGGATGTAGGTTTGCTCGCTGAGCTGGAAGGTTCGTTTTCAGACGTTTCGTCACCATACTTGGTAACATCTTCAGTGAGCCTCCGGAAGAAGCACTGGTGGTGCAGCCCGGTTTTCTCTGTTTGTGTTTGGGTTTCCTTGGGGTGGCGATGTCATTTCCTGTGGTGACATCATTTCCTGTTCCTTTCCTCACTGCAGGAAATGACATCAACCCAGGGAATCTCAAACACAAATAGAAAGCGGGCTACACCACCAGTGCTTCATCCAGAGGCTCACTGAAAATGTTACCTTGGATGGTGACAAAACGTCTGAAAATGAACCTTCCAGCTCAGGGAGCAAACCCACATCCAGAGGCTCAACCTGAGCTACAAATCTACTCAAAACTCACTAATAACATAAAACGATTAGTCAAGTTTACTCTTACGAGAAATGGTATATGTTCATATGCAGAGACCTATTTTCTCTGAACAATAGGAAGGTTTGTCTGAATCATCCAGCAGTTTGGAGCCTGCAGTTCCCTGTTGCTTGTTCCAAAGCAATACTTCAGCCAAATTTGTAACCAATCAGCCCCCTTCCTCCTGCAGTATAAATTGCTGCCACCATCTGAAACTTGACATTCTTGCAACTGTCCTGATGAGTGCAGAGTGAAGACCCCGTGCAACACGGCTCCTTTTTCGGCAACACTCCATTTCTCCAAGAGCCCTGGTAACTTATTATGACAAGCAGCTGATAAGGAGCCAGGCACGGTGTTGTGGAGCAGTGTTTCTAAATGGGTTGATCTGGGTGCAGTGGAAACCCAACGGTGAATGCCACTTACCTCCGTGTATTCGGCAACCTGCTGCTCGGCCCCGGGTCCCGCCGGGCTCCACAGGCACTCCAGGATCTCCAGCGTGCCGAAGCAGATATCCGTGCTCAGGAGCTGTGCCCCTCCGCCCGCCTTCTGCTCACTCGTCAGCTGCACCGCGCCACCCGACAGCCTGGACAGACAAAGGGCGAGAGCGTTAACCACCGAGGGCCACTCACTTTTCAAAGGAAACAACTGCACTGGCGCCAGAGGCAAAGGTCACGCATAGAGGCACCCCTCGCTATCTGCCACCCCGAAAACGTGTGAACACAGAGAAGCTTTCAGCAGCGCCGAAAGGATAATGAACGGGCACACAGCGGGGAAACCAAATGCAGGGCTAAAGGAATACAACAGAGCAACAAGGCCATTCAGAATGCAGCGCGCGCGCGTGCGCACACACACACACTCTCTCTCTCACACAGACACACACAGACACACTCTCTCACACAGACACACACACACTCTCTCTCTCTCTCTCACACGCAGACACTCTCTCTCACACGCACGCAGACACTCTCTCTCACACGCACACAGACACTCTCTCTCACGCACACAGACACTCTCTCTCACGCACACAGACACTCTCTCTCACGCACACAGACACTCTCTCTCACGCACACAGACACTCTCTCTCACGCACACAGACACTCTCTCTCACGCACACAGACACTCTCTCTCACGCACACAGACACTCTCTCTCACGCACCGCACAGACACTCACACGCACAGACACTCACACGCACAGACACTCACACGCACAGTATCAACCGCTTTTCCCTCAATCATCTTCATCACCTCCTCAAAAAAACTCCCCACACAAAATCATGCTGTCTATCGCTAATCGGTCCATTCGCTCCAAAATGCTGATAGATCTTGTTCCTGAGAATCTTTTCCAATTATTTCCCTACGACTGACACGGGGCTCACAGGCCTGTAATTCCTGCATTATCCCTGTTACCCTTCTTAAACAATGGGACAACACTAGCTATTCTCTAGTCGCCTGGGACCTCACCTGTGGTCAAAGAGGATACAAGGATGTCCATCAATACTCCAGAAATTTGTGTTCTTGCCTCCCTGAATCTGCTGGGATAGATCCCTTTAGGACACAGGAACTTAACTACCTTAAAACATTTTAAGACTAACAACACTTCTTCCTTTTGAATAGCAACTTGATTTCGAGATTTGACACTCTCTTCCCTGACAGCAATCCTTCTCTTTGGTGAATACTGATACAATACATTCATTTAAGTCCTCACCTACCTTATCTGGCTACGCACAGATTCTCTCCTTTCTCCTTGAGTGGGCCAACTCTTTCCCCTGGCTACCCTCTCACTTTTTATTTATGTATAAAAAGCCTTGGGATTCTCCTAAATCCTGTTTGTCAATGTCTTTTCATGACCCCTTCTAATTCCTTGCTTAAGTTCCTTCCTATTGCTATTTCCTCTGGTCTTATGAAAACCTCCTTCCTGCGTCTACCTTGTAAGAATTTGGTAAGCTTTGAGGAGATTCTCTCGCGTTCTTCCACATTCTAGAGAATTCACACCCAGCCTCTTTAAGCTCTCCTCAAGGAGGGTCAATTCACCCCCAGGGAAGACTCCCTCCGTGGTAAATACAGTAGAACACCGATTATCCGAACGAGACGGGCGGGAAGAATTTTGTTTGGATAACTGATCGTTCGGATAATCGATCCGTAATTTAGGAGTGCTGGTTATCCCGATCATTTCTGGGTTACCCAGCCATGCACACCATAATGCCATCTAACCAATAACTGATCTATCGTAAACAAACCATAACTTAGAAGTGCTGGTTAACCCAAACATTTCTTGGCTATCCGGCAACACACTCAATGCGGAGTTGCCAATGCCGTTTTTATGGGACCAGGAGATCGTCGGATAATCTGGAATTTGGATAATTGATGTTCGGATAATTGAGGTTGTACTGTATATCCTTCCTTAGGTAAGGAGAGGATAACTGTGTACAGCTGTTCGATGAAGCAGAGATTTGCATGGACCATCAGAAGGGCAGCAGTGACCAAAAACATCACAAGAGGAAAATTCAACAGGACCTGGGGTTTTGGATCTCAGTGTACAGACTGCGGCAGGGGGGCCCCTTTATGTGCTACTGGGTCTCTCCTGCAGAAGGGATGCAAGAACAGTGCACACGGTGCTGTAATGATTCACTCGGTCTTACAGCAGTGAAGGGGGAAACAACACGCCCCGGACAAGCAAAGGGATTTATCCACTCGATTGGAGGGTGGTAGGTAACCGAATGGAGCTCTGTGAGGTGATGCAGACTGGCTCCAGGGTCAGTTAGGACGATAAGGTTAGAAGGGTGTGACAGATGAAACTAGTGGGATATCAAAAACTAAAGTGAGGGAGAGAGTGGGATTAGACTGGGTGGGATATTAAAG
>NC_057754.1:1279829-1283384 GCF_004010195.1 Chiloscyllium plagiosum
CTGACAATGCCCACTCCCTCAGCACTGATCCTCTGACAGTGCCCACTCCCTCAGCACTGATCCTCTGACAGTGCCCACTCCCTCAGCACTGATCCTCCGACAGTGCCCACTCCCTCGGCACTGACCCTCTGGCAGTGCCCACTCCCTCAACACTGACCCTCTGGCAGTGCCCACTCCCTCAGCACTGACCCTCTGGCAGTGCCCGCTGAAATTATGGAAAGTAATCTAGTTTATGTGGCCTGTGTCTGCAAAATGGTGAGTTACGTTACCAGGCTAAATAGTCCTTCTAGAACAGTGACAAAATGCAGTGTTTGTCAGACCAAGTGACTGTAACCCCTGGAGTGTTAATGAAATAAGATATTTATACTGTAGAGTTCAGGTAGACAGATAAATTAAACATTAAATTGTTTAGTTCAGAATAATCAAAGATTGACTTGTGTTTTAAAATCACAGGGACTGAATTTTTAGGAGAATCTTAGGGAATACAGATTGTGGTCAGAACCAATGTAGTTTTTCTCATAGAAATCTGTGTCTCTGAAAAGTTGCAAAATAGTTCGAGAAGTCTGGTTTGTGAAAAATCCAAACCAGGAGTGTTTGGTTAGAAATCTGCAATTTATTCAAAGCTGAGAAAATTTAAGCTCTCGGTTTTGAGGGTATTCATAAAGAAGAAATCACAGCTCACAGAACCAAGACTGCAGAGAATCAGTTAAGTAGGAATTGATTATTTGATCTCGGGAGTAATCACTGTGAATTTAAATCTCTGTCAAGGTGTGAGAAAACTGTGTTCTGAAGATTTTTCTAACCGCTTTCTAATAGCTTTTTAATTCCTGATGTGTTTTTTATGAATCTCTCGCTTTGTGTTTCAATGACTCACCATCAGGTTAACTAAACGAACGTGATTTATCAAGACAACTTTCCTTCTGGGATCTGACTTCTTCAGTAATTACCATCAGCTGGGATCTCTGCAGATGTAGGGAAGGGGAGTGAGGTGGAATTTGCCCGTGAGTGTGCCAGATTTCAAATGTGGGAGCTGGCGGTGTGAGTCTTTCCAGGATCCCACCCTCAGCATCGCTTGCAATGAGCTGTGATGGGCTTCTCCCCGCCCCACACCCCCACCGACTCGCCACTGTTACCTCTCGTCTTTGGGTGGATCCAGGAGACGGAGCAATTCAACTTCAAAGGACATCCATTAAACACCTTGGAGAAACATGCTCCCATCTGTGACAGAGAAGAGGTGTCAGCAGGAAACCTTCACGTGCACAAAGTCTCTCTGTACTGCTACTGACTTTACATATCGTGGTCACATCAATCCCAAAACGATGGCTCCATTTTTGTTTCAATTACTTCGCTGGCTCACTTGTGGGACCCAGTATTTACTGACCATCCCTAATTGCCCACGATAAAATGGGGGTGAGCTGCCTTCTTGAACCGCTTCAGTCCATGTTGACCCACAGTGACACTTAGGGAGGGAATCCCAGGATCCTGACCCAGCCAGACTGAGGGAGCGGCGAGATATTTCCAAGTCGGGATGGTGAGGGGCTCGGAGGGGAACTTGCAGGGGGTGGTGTTCCCATGTACCTGCTGCCCCTTGTCCTTCTGAATGGAAGTGGCCGTGGGTTTGGAAGGTGCTGCCTGAGGGTCTTTGGGGAGTTTCTGCAGTGTATCTTGTAGCTGGTACACACTGCTGCTACTGAGCGTCGGTGGGGGGAGGGAGTGGGTGTTATGAATCAATATTAAATTGTGGAGTGAGATCTAACTGTGATGTTGTGAGTGGCTGAATTAAATTGTGGAGTGAGATTAATTTGGGATGGCATAGTGCCTCAGTGGTTAGCACTGCTGCCTCACAGCGGCAGGGACTTGGGTTCGATTGTAGCCTCGGGTGACTGTGTGGAGTTTGCACGTTCTCCCTGTGTCTGCGTGGGTTTCCTCCGGGTGCTCCAGTTTCCTCCCACAGTCCAAAGATGTGCATTTCTTGGTGGGGGCAGAGGGAGGGGGAACAGAAACGGAGTGGTACACTCGCTCCCAGGACCCCTGCTCCCATCATGGCCAATGGGAGACTGGGTCACTGTTGGAGACCAAAATGGCGGGTGGGCCAATGGCTTTATCCCCTGCACTGCTCCTGGAGTAATGACATTTGGGGGAGGAGGGGGGTTGCTGACAAGACACCCCCCCCCCACCAGTGAAGTGAGGAGGGGTGGAGCAGTGTGTATTACAATCGATCACACCCTCCCATCCAACCTCCCCACTGCCCTGAGCCTGTGTCTCAGAGACAACAGGACATTGTGTATGAGCACACAGAATATATCAAACATCATAACTCCCTCATCGATGGGGAACTCAGACACCAGGAGTTTCAGACATGGCACCCCAGCACACTTCCCAGTTTTGAGCCGTTATCTGATCCTCCTCTTTCGGACAACCCTGTTCAAGCTGCTTCCCGACATCCCGATTTGTACTCACGTGGACTTTGGGAGTTGGAGGCAGTCCGTGACAAATCTCCCTCTGTAAATGAATGGAGAATATTAAACTACACTGCTCAGCAGTAGGGAAGGGACTCTCAGCCAGGACCACACACAGGAATGGGTCCCTGAATCCACACAGCAGGGCAACTCTGTTTTTGTCATTCCCCTCTACACACACACAGAATTTCAGAGGGTCTGAGATGCACCCCCACCCCCCACACACACACACACACACAATCGCACATGCAGTCACACGTACAGAGAATCTTACTATCATTCACACACTCTCACACATTCAGAGGGTCTGATACATACACACGCTTTCAGTGGGTCTCAATATTACACACACTCAGAGGATGTTACTATCATACACACACTTTCTGAGGGTCTCACTATCACACTCACAGACACACACTTCCAAAGTGTGTCACTATCACTCTCACATGCACACTCATAGATACATATATGCTCCAATTCACCAACACAGACACACTCACAGCCACACACACTCACTTACGAGCCCTTCTACAGAAAGGATATTATTAAACTAGAAAGGGTGTGTAAAGGATTTACTAAGATGCTACCTGGACTGAAGGTTTGTATTATAAGGAGAGGCTGAGGAGTGACCTTATAGAGGTTTATAAAACCGTGTGAGGCACAGAGAAGGGAGAATGGCGGAGAGCTTTTCCCAGGATAGGTGAGTCTAAAACTAGAGGGCGTAGGATTAAGGTGAGAGGGGAAAGATGCAAAAGGTTTTGAGAGAGCAGTTTATTCACACAGAGTGTGGTGAGTGTGTGGTGGAGGTGAGTACAATTTTGTCATTTAAGAAACATTTGGACAGGTACATGGATAGGATAGATACGGAGGGATGTGTAACAACACAGGCAAATGGAACTAAATTAATTGTTGAAAATGGCCAAGCTGGGCCGAAGGGCCTGTTTCCATGCTGTAGACTGCTATGACTCTATAGGATCCAAACATACCCACACACGCAAACACACAACACTCATTGTCTCACACTCACTCACACACACAACACACACTCTCACGCGCACACACACATACCACTCTCTCTCACGCACACACACACACC
>NC_057754.1:1283663-1286823 GCF_004010195.1 Chiloscyllium plagiosum
CACACACACCACACTCTCTCACGCACACACACACCACACTCTCTCACGCACACAACACAGTCTCTCACACTCATATGCGCACGCACACACAACAGTCTCTCACACTCATGTGCACGCACACACAACACAGTCTCTCACACTCATACGCACACACACTCCCTATGCCTCTCCACCCCTTTCTCTCCCTCTCCCATCCTTAAAACCGATCTCTGTGAGTGAGCATTTGGCCTCCTGTCCCTGATGTGGGTCAAACACTGCCTGGCTGATGTTGCTGGGAACGGCTAACTGTGTGAAAGGTGCCTGTCAAATGCAGCGATGTATATTTTGGAAATGTGGGGATCGTAGGGGAAAGCTATTACCCCCGTTTCCCCTCCCTCTCCCCGGCCGGGTTACTCACTTGCGTTCCGTACTCGTTGGACGGCGAAGTCCCCTCGGACAGGTCGGAATCCCGGGCCACAGTCTCTGCAGGCCCAGAGCGCACTGCTCTCGCTCTCCCTGCAACATGCATGGACAACAGCATCAGTGAGTGTTCACTCCCCATCCCGCTCCTCCCTCCAATCAGATGGGGCGGTGGGGAGGGGAACGCTGACCGCCAGGGGCTCAAACCCACTCTTTTCCGTTTCACTCACTCGCCTGTCCCGTTCCGAGTGCAGCCCTCTCAGCTAGACATCAAGCCTGGAGTCACATACGGACCCCCAACTGGGTAAGGACGGCCCTTGCTGAATCACACACAGTGGCAAAGGGGAAATGTCACTGGGCTGGTGAATTTAGAGACCCCCAGACTCATTTATTTATTCATTCTGGGGATGAGAGTGTCTCTGACTGGGCCCAGCATGTACTGCCCATCCCTAATTACCCAGAGGGCAGTTAAGAGTCAACCCCAATGCTGTGGGTCTGGAGTCACAAGTAGGCCAGACTGGGTAACAATGGCAGTTTCCTTCCCAAAGGGCATTAGTGACCCAGACGGGGTTTTGTAACACACAACAATGGATTCATAGTCATTATTAGACGCTGAATTACAGATTTTTTTCTTCACTGAATTCCAATTTCACGATCTGCCATGGTGGGATTCAAACCCAAGTTACAGTTCATTATTTGGGTCTCCAGAGATGATATCACTAGACCATCGCCTCCCCATGTTCTGGGGTCATTGGCTCAAATGCCAAGCTCGCAGCTGGTGGGATTCAGATGCGATTAATAAATAAAGAATTGTATTTCTCGGTGATGGTGACTGTGACGATACAAATGGAGAGAGTACTTCATAAAACAAGTGGGACTTGACTGACAGAGGCACAGAGTACAGGAGCAGGGAGGTCAGGATCTGGACCAGATGGGCCAATGGGCTGAGAAGTGGCAGATGGAGTTTAATTCAGATAAATGCGAGGTGCTGCATTTTGGGAAAGCAAATCAGACCAGGACTTATACACTTAATGGTAAGATCCTGGCTGAACAATGTGGGACAGGCTGGAGGAGGGAGGCTGAATGGCCTCCTGCTGTTCCTGCGTGACAGGCTGGGGGAGCAGGGGCTGAATGGCCTCCTGCTGTTCCTGTAGCTCAGGGTGGAGGAGGGGGGAATGAATGGCCTCCTGCTGTTCCTGTGGGACAGGCTGGAGGCGAGGGGGCTAAATGGCCTCCTGCTGTTCCTGTGGGACAGGCTGGGGGAGGAGGGGCTGAATGGCCTCCTGCTGTTCCCATGAAGAGTGCAGTGAGCAGTTTACTTGTGTACCTTGACCCTGGTCCTGCGAGTGTTGGTCAGAGTGGGTCGTACCAGGGTGTGTAGGATGGCTGGCACAGTGCTCAGACTCTGCTCGGGAGTCAGGCCGTGAGACATGACGGACGGTGGAGTATTTATCCGTGTCACTGCAGCTCTCCTCCTGCAGACAACATGGGAAAGCAGTCAGTGCTTCAGTCAGGGCTGAATGGCCTCACCCAGCAGGGCTGAGCTCAACAGAATAGGCAGTAGGAAGGTGAACACGCACTCACACGCACTCACACACACACCTGCAGACACTCACACACACAGACACACACCCACCCCACACACACTCACACAAACACACACACACCCCCACACTCTCACAGACACACTTACACAGACACCCACACCCCCACACACAGACATCTCCCCACACACACACCCACACACATCCAACCACACACACACATCCACCCATACTCACACCCACACATTCACCCCGCACACTCACACAGAGCGGCCTTGGGAACGGTGTTACTGATCGACCATTCACAGTCAGTCCGAGAGTGAAGGTGTTATGGTTTAGAATGTGCCATCACTCAACTCTGTGTGAGTGTCTGTGTCTCCCCTCTTATATTCTCTCTCACTGGCCCTTCTCTCTTCCCATCTCTGCCACTTTTCCATCACCTTTCTCCTTCTCTCCACCTCTCAATCTCCCCCTCCCATTTCTCTTCTAATATCCCTCTTTCTCTCTCCTTCACTCTCCCTCTCACACGCTCCCTCTCTCTTGACCCCACTCAAAGACTCCTCCACTCGCTCTCTCACTCCCATCCTCTGTCTTACTCTACTTCTCTCTCCTTCAGTTTTACTCAGGTCACTCTCACCTCTCTTTCTCTCCTTACGTTTCTTCCTCCCCTATGTTAACAGGGTCAGTGCTGAGGGAGTGGGCACTATTGGAGGGTCAGTGCTGAGGGAGTGGGCACTGTTGGAGGGTCAGTGCTGTGGGAGCGTCAGTGCTGAAGGAGTGGGCACTGTCGGAGGGTCAATGCTGAGAGAGTGCTGCACTGTCGCAGGGTCAGCGCTGAGGGAGTGGGCACTGTCGGAGGGTCAGTGCTGAGGGAGTGCTGCACTGTCGCAGGGTCAGCGCTGAGGGAGTGGGCACTGTCAGAGGGTCAGTGCTGAGGGAATGGGCACTGTCGGAGGGTCAGTGCTGAGGGAGTGGACACTGTCGGAGGGTCAGTGCTGAGGGAGCGGGCACTGTCGCAGGTTCAGCGCTGAGGGAATGGCCACTGTTGGAGGGTCAATACTGAGGGAGTGCAGCACTGTCAGAGGATCAGTGCTGAGGGAATGGGCACTGTTGGAGGGTCAGTGCTGAGGGAGTGGGCACTGTCGGAGGGTCAGTGCTGAGGGAATGGGCACTGTCAGAGGGTCAGTGCTGAGGGAGTGGGCACTGTCGCAGGGTCA
>NC_057754.1:1292933-1295699 GCF_004010195.1 Chiloscyllium plagiosum
CCTTCTCTCCCTCTCCCCCTCCCTTTCCCCCTCCCCCTCTCCCCCTCCCTCTCTCCAGTTAATGGGAAATGGAACAGCAACACTGCGCAGGAATCCCCTGTCTGACCTCCCTCACCATTTTTTTCTGGTTGGGGCCAGGGGTGGTCAATTAGGGAAGGACACCAGAATCGTTATCCCTCTCTCCAGTTAATGGGAAATGGAACAGCAACACTGCGCAGGAATCCCCTGTCTGACCTCCCTCACCATTTTTTTCTGGTTGGGGCCAGGGGTGGTCAATTAGGGAAGGACACCAGAATCGTTATCCCCGGTGGGTCGTTATTTTGGACGAACAGCGGGAGGGGGTGTTGTGCTCCCTGGCGTCCCGGGGCCAATATTTATCCCTCCACCAACATCACTGAACACAAGCGATCTGGTCATCCCCACATCACTCTGTGTGTATGAGAGTGAGTGTGTCTGTGAGTGACTGGGATCTTGCTATGTGGCAATTGGCGTTTCCCACAATCCAACGGGGAGCGCAATTCAAAGGTAAAGTCCTGCATTGGCTGCGAGGTCTCAGGTTGTTATCTTTGATGAGGGGGAAAAAGCTGCGTCCCTTACAGATCGTCATCATCCTCGTGGAGTTTCCAGTCATCGTCTTGATTGGAATCCTGTGGATGAGATAAAGCTGTTAGGGTGGAGACCAGGGCGGATCCGAATGGACAGGATCGCACAACATTCTGGGTGAAGGGAAGCAGATCCTGCGGTCGAGAGATTCCTGCCACCGAGGGAGCCCAGTGAAGATTCACCAGGCTGACTCCCGGGATGACTGGGCTAACATATGAGGAAAGATTGGACCGACTGGGCTTGTACTCACTGGGATTTAGAAAAATGAGGTGGGCGGGGGGTGAGATTGCATAGAAACATACAAACTCCTGATGGGACAGGACAGGCTGGATGCAAGAGGAATTTTGGGCAAGTCCAGAACTAGGGGTCCCAGTCTAAGAAGAACAGGTAAGCCATTCAAGATGGAGATGAGGTAGAATTTCTTCACACACAGAGCTGTGAACCTGGGGAATTCTCTCCCACAGGAAGCTGTTGGGGTCCACAACGTTAGATATATTCAAGAGGGAGCGGGATGTGGCCCTTGTGGCAGAAAGGGTATAGGGAGAGAGATACTGAGATTGCATGATCAGCCATGATGGTGTTAAAGAGTAGGGCAGGCTGGAAGGGCTGAATGGCCATCTCCTGCACCGATCTCTATGTTTCTAGTGGATGCCTGTCCCAGTGACCAGGCAGACGGAGAGATTACAATCTGAACTTGCAAGGTTGAAATATAACTTGTCAGCATGAAGGGGATTGTTGCCTCCCGTGAGGCAAAATCTGTAAGGGAGCACGCCAAGCTCCGTACAAACCACGGGAACGGGCCTGTGCTCATTCAGGGCACGTTCACAACGTTTTACAAAGTCACAGCACAAGCCTGGAACGTTCAAGCGTGATAATTACTTCAGAGACAGCCACGTTCTCCAGTGCTTCAGCCCTCAGACTTTTTAAGCTCAATCACAAGGATGTCAGTTCAAAATCCCAACTCAGACTACCTGGAAAAGTAATCATATACCCACACAATGCAGAGGGAGCGGGCATTGTCAGAGGCACAGTGCAGAGGGAGCGGGCACGGTCAGAGGGTCAGGGCAGAGGGAGCTGGCACTGTCAGAGGGTCAGTGCAGAGGGAGCAGGCACTGTCAGAGGCACAGTGCAGAGGGAGCAGGCACTGTCAGAGGCACAGTGCAGAGGGAGCTGGCACTGTCAGAGGGTCAGGGCAGAGGGAGCTGGTACTGTCGGAGGGTCAGGGCAGAGGGAGCTGGTACTGTCGGAGGGTCAGTGCTGAGGGAGTGGGCACTGTCAGAGGGTCAGTGCTGAGGGAGTGGGCACTGTCAGAGGCACAGTGCAGAGGGAGCTGGCACTGTCAGAGGGTCAGGGCAGAGGGAGCTGGCACTGTCGGAGGGTCAGCGCTGAGGGAATGGGCACTGTCAGAGGGTCAACGCTGAGGGAGCGGGCACTGTCAGAGGGTCAGCGCTGAGGGAGTGGGCACTGTCAGAGGGTCAGTGCTGAGGGAATGGGGACTGTCGGAGGGTCAGTGCTGAGGGAGTGCCGCACTGTCGGAAGGTCAGCGCTGAGGGAGTGGGCACTGTCGGAGAGTCAGTGCTGAGGGAGTGCCGCACTGTCGGAGGGTCAGTGCTGAGGGAGCAGGCACTGTCAGAGGCACAGTGCTGAGGGAATGGGCACTGTCGGAGGGTCAACGCTGAGGGAGCGGGCACTGTCAGAGGGTCAGCGCTGAGGGAGCAGGCACTGTCAGAGGGTCAGTGCTGAGGGAGTGGGCACTGTCAGAGGGTCAGCGCTGAGGGAGCAGGCACTGTCAGAGGCACAGTGCAGAGGGAGCTGGCACTGTCAGAGGGTCAGTGCAGAGGGAGCAGGCACTGTCAGAGGCACAGTGCAGAGGGAGCTGGCACTGTCAGAGGGTCAGTGCAGAGGGAGCAGGCACTGTCAGAGGCACAGTGCAGAGGGAGCTGGCACTGTCAGAGGGTCAGGGCAGAGGGAGCTGGCACTGTCGGAGGGTCAGCGCTGAGGGAATGGGCACTGTCAGAGGGTCAACGCTGAGGGAGCGGGCACTGTCAGAGGGTCAGTGCTGAGGGAGTGGGCACTGTCAGAGGGTCAGTGCTGAGGGAGTGGGCACTGTCAGAGGGTCAGTGCTGAGGGAGTGGGCACTGTCAGAGGGTCAGTGCTGAGGGA
>NC_057754.1:1299086-1300194 GCF_004010195.1 Chiloscyllium plagiosum
AACCCCCTCCAGCTCCTGCACCCCTCCCTAGTCCTGATCCTGATTGCTCTGCCACTGAGGAGTGAAGGTCTGGAATTCCCTCCCCACTCCCTCTCTGTCTCTCTCCCTCTCCTCGTTTTGTGTGTTCCTTGAAACCCATCTCTGTTAGCCGAATATTTTTCTCCTGCCTGTGAGATCTCCTGACATGGTTCAGGGTGCCATTGTATGTTGAAGGCACAGATAACGTAGGTTTGGTGCACAAATCCCTCTCAGCTCTCCCGCCGGTCTCTCCTCAGCCCTCCTTGATATGTACCCCTCGAGTGAATGGCTGGTGTCAACCAACAGACACATCAGACAATGCAGCCCCCGGTTCGAGCGGAGTGACGGACTTACACTGGATCTCGGAGCGAGTCCTCTCTGCTCTCATGTGTCCCCCCAGCGAGGTGATCTTATCGGGGTAAGTGTCACAGGGCTGCAAGGGAACGAGAAGGTTAGACTCTGGGCAGATTGTCCAACACGCCAGTCCCCCAATGCCCCTCACCATCCTAATTCCTGTCTCCGCCAACACTCGCCACTGAGTCGGGGCTGGGAGGGTCTCTATTCAGGGGTTCAGGGCCAACCGATCGGTCCCAGAGCCGATATTGGTCCCTCATCCAGCATCACTGACCACGGGCGATCTGGTTCACTTCCTACATGGCTGTGTTTGGGATCCTGCTGTGCGACAATTGGCTGCTACTTTTCCCACAAAGCAGCTCTCTTCAAACAGAGAGCCCCTCACTGCCACTGAAGCTCTGGGATGCCCTGAGGGAGGGAAAAGGGAAGTGGGAATCTTAACAGAGGGTTGTTTAGTCCTCGCCTCTCGAATCCTCTCTGTCTCCCTCATTATATCTCTCCCACTGTGGCCATTTCTGTTTCTCCTTATCTCTGCCCCTCAGTCCCGAGCTCGGAGTTTCTGTCTCTTTCTCATCTTCTGCCATTCTCCCCCTCCCTCTCCTCTCTCTATCCCTATCCTCTCTCATCTCTCTTTCCCCTCTTTCTTTCTCATTCTCCTCTCTTTTGCTCTCCTCTCTTTCCCTTCCCTCCCCTTTCTCTCTCCCCTTTCCCTGTCCCCTCAGTTTCTCTTCTTCAC
>NC_057754.1:1300283-1304507 GCF_004010195.1 Chiloscyllium plagiosum
TCCCTGTCCACTTTCCGTCATCTCTCTCTCTTCACCCCTTCCCTTTCACTCTCTCTCCTTCCTCTCCCCTCTGTTCCCTTTCTCTCTCCTCTCTCGCTCTGCCCATTCTCTCTCTCTCTTCTGTCATCTATCTCCCCTCTCACCCCTCTCTTTTCCTCCCTCTCTGCCTACATTTCAATCAGTTTTGAAGCCAACTATTGTTACACTTATCTGTGATGGGAGAAACCTGCTCATTTCTGGGTGGCTGCTGTTTAACGCCTAGTTCCATCATTTCAATAGAGCACTTTCACAAATGCTGGGAATACTGGGATAGCATGTTCTCGATCCCTCGCGTGTTATTGACTCAACAGTCATGAGAGGTAACACTCAATTCTCCAATGCAATTCACTCCCTCCCTCAGCCCTGACCCTCCGACAGTGCCCGCTCCCTCAGCCCTGACCCTCCGACAGTGCAGCACTCCCTCAGCACTGACCCCCTGACAGTGGGGCAGGTTATTGGTCCCAAGTGCATGGGGCTTTGTCTGAAAGGCAGACAGTTGCCCCATTGGTGGGGGGGGGGTATGGGAGATGGCAGGGGGCAGGGTTCTGTCCACCGTGGGTCAACTGGCACTGACAGGGTGTGACCAGGAGCCATGGGTAACATCTCTGCCTGGCATCTCGGTGAAATCCAGCCAACCCCTTACACCCCGGCACACCCTACCTCCAGGTCACTGTCATCTGTAGGTGAGGTTGTGCTGGCCTCCGGATTATTGACCTTGTCCAGAAGTTCAATCCCTTGGATCCGGCTCAGAGCCTGGTTGGCGAATGGGTGCTGCCAAGGAAAACACATCAAGTGGCCCAGAAGCTGGTTATTCCTTTGGAAGACGTGGTGGGGGTAATCGTCTAGAATTCCCCAGAGTAGAGGGGTTGAGTGGTCCCTGTGTGACCGCCACTGACTCCCCCTCCACCCCCCCCCCCCCCCGCCTCTGGGAGCTGTTTCTCCCTCATCGACCGATCCAAAAGCCCCTTCCTGATCCAAATGCATGCATTCAATCTCCTCTCCCCACATCCTCAAACCCTCCCTGCTCCAAGGGGAATGATCCCACAGCATCTCTAGTCTGTCTCCACATTCCCTGAGGACCATCATCCCTGGTCCCTTCCCAGTAAACTTCGCTCCCCACCCTCCCCCAGGGTCTTGAGGTATTTGGATTGGTGGGATATGGACATAGTCATGAATGTGATGCTGGAAAAGCATAGCAGGTCAGGCAGCATCTGAGGAGCAGGAGAATCGACAATACATGGAAAAGCCCTTCATTGGGAATGAGGCTCGTGGGTTGGGGGTTGAGAGATAAGTGGGAGGGGGGGTGTGGGGTTGGAGGGAGGTAGCTGGGAAAGCGATAGATGGATGAAGGTGAGGGAGAAGGTGATAGGTCAGAGGGGGCAGTGATGGACGGGTCAGGAGGGTGGTGCCGAATTGGAGTTTGTGACTGGGATAATGCTGGGGGAGGGGAAATGAGGAAGCTGTTGAAATCCACATTTATCCCATGTGGCTGCAGGGTCCCAAGGCAGAATATGAGGCGTTCCTCATCCAGGTGTCGGGTGGTAATGGTTTGGCGGTGGAGGAGGCCCAGGACCTGCACGTCCTTGACAGAGTGGGAGGGGGAGGGGGAGTGTTCAGCCACGGGGCAGTGGGGTTGGTGGGTGCAGGTGTCCCAGGGATATGAACGTAATGGGGTTTGAGATACTCTATCCCGACCCAACCATTTGGGATAGGGATGGGAAGTCCCACTCCCTGGAGCATGTAAGATCTGGAGCCCACATCGCCCCCTTGTGACCTCCTCCAATGTCTTCAGTCAGACACCTTAACTCCACACTGTTTGCCATTCTTCAAAGCGACCTTGCGCTGACAGTTATCCCAGATTCCCATTACCTGGAGCAGTTTCTCCGCTGTCGGCCTCTTCTTGGGATTCTTTCTCAGGCTCATCTTGATGAAACTGTGACACTCCGAGGACCTGAGGGCAGGAGGAGGAGGTGAGAGTGGGAGCGCTAACAACGTCCTTCCCCTGGTTCGGGAGGTGCGCAGTGCTGGGGGTGTGGGGGATAGTTCAGGGTTCAAATCCCCACCAGCTAGTGGTTTAGATGGCAACATGGAGCTACCCTTGTTATAAAGTTGAAGGCCTATTCACGCTAACCTGCACATCCCTGGGCACTATGGGACAATTTCCCATGGCCAATCCACCCTAACTTGCACATCCCTGGGCACTATGGGACACTTTCCCACGGCCAATCCACCCTAACCTGCACATCCCTGGGCACTGTGCGACAATTTCCCATGGCCTATTCACCCTAACCTGTACATCCCTGGGCACTATGGGACAATTTCCCATGGCCAATCCACCCGAACCTGCACCTCCCTGGGCACTATGGGACAATTTCCCATGGCCAATCCACCCTAACCTGCACATTCCTGGGCACTAATTTCCCACGGCCAATCCACCCTAACCTGCACATCTTTGGACTGTGGGAGGAAACTGGAGCACCCGGACGAAACCCACACAGACACAGGGAGAATGTGCAAACTCCACACAGACAGTCGCCCCGAGGGTGGGATCGAATCCGGGTCCCTGGCGCTGGGAAGCAACAGCACTAGCCACTGAGCCACCGTGCTGCCTATAAATAGATACTTTGAAATAAATACCTGAGTTGGTTGCTGTTTTGACAACAATTCAAATTTAACTAATCAGTTGAAATTATGTCCCAGGGTACTGAAACCCAATCGTGTTTGAATTTATTGTTTTGCTGACATCAAACCAATGACATGATCCAATGTTGGGGATATAAGAAAAAGCAGGCAAAAATCAGACAGAGCAACTGCCATCGAGAGCCACGAAATTAGGAAATGCTCTTCATAAAAATGTACCTTTTCATATGAAATATAATCACAGTAAAAAGAAAGAAGATGGCCCAGAGAGATCTTTAGTTGGAGGAAGGCAGACAGCAAAGACAACAGTGGCTGTATGGGTTTGAAATTAAATTGATGTAATTTTACTAAGTGTTTTATTGGAACGGCATATTGTTATAGAGTTGGAGGCAGATCATTAGCCGAAAGGGGGATCTAGAGTTGTGAATTGTTGTTGTTTAATGTTCACTTTAGAGTTAAGTAATAAATGAGTGTTATTTTCTTTAAATAATGGACTTTGGGGAGTCACTCCTACTTTAACAGATGACGAGGCGAGGTGAGTTTTTCTGGATGTTTGGTTTAATTAACAGAAGGGTTCACTGAAGGAGCTCTATCATTCTTCTTTCGACTCTACATCGATGTGTGACTCCAGCGCCTCTCAACTAGCCCACCCGCCACTCCACTGATGTAGCTGAGTCTGAACTTACTCCCTTCCCCCTCCCCGCCTCGTTGGTTATATCGAAATCATGACCTCCACCCCCACTCCCCCAGACCCTATTCAAGGGGTAACAAGGTGGGGCACGCACTGGGTGCCCACAATAAATGCCAACCTTTTTCCAGTGAGACCCACATCCCTATACAATTCCTTTCAGAATAGAGGATGGAGAGACCCGACTTGTGGGCTGTGGTGGGCTTCACTTCCTGACCCTTGCCATCCCTGCCACCCACCATCGCCCCCCCACCTCCCAACAGTTGGTGAGGTGCTCTTACCATTTTAACTTATCTTTCAGTTTTGGGGGTTGGAAATTACTCTTCGACATTAACATCAATGCCCTAGGAGAACAGAAGGAGAAGGAGACACATTTTAGACTCTCTGATGGATTCACGCATGCCCACTGACCGTGGGAAGTAACTGAAAAAAAAGTTCATTCACACGTGCATGCCAGTCACTGACATGGTTTGGGATGAGTTGAGCTGAAGTTTGGTTGGAATGGGTTGTGACTTGGGTCAAGTTGGATTTTAGTCGCATTGAGTTGGGTTAGGTTGGTTTGAGTTGAGTTGACTTGGGTTAGATAGTATTGGGTTGCACTGGATTGTGATAGAGTTGGGTTTAGCTGGTTGAGGTGGGCTTGGATTTTGTTGAATTGTGTTGTGAAGATGTTGAGTTCCAGTTCAGCTCATTTGTGTTGAATTTCATTGTCCTGGGTTGAACTGGATCAGACTGAGTTAGATTAGAATGGGTTGGGTTAGGTGGAGTTAGATTAGAATGGGTTGGGTCAGGTTGAGTTCAATTGAGATGGGTTGGGTCAGATTGAAGATGGGTTGGGTCGGGTTGAGTTAGATTGG
>NC_057754.1:1307686-1312237 GCF_004010195.1 Chiloscyllium plagiosum
GGCTGGGAGCGCCGGGGATGGAGAGATAAATGGGAGGGGAGGGGTGAACCTGGGGGGAAGATAGCTGAGAGTGCAATAGGTGGGTGGGGGTAAAGGTGATAGGTCGGTGAGGAGAGTGGAGCAGATAGGTGGGAAGGATGATTGGCAGGTGGGACAGGTCATGAAGGCAGTGCTGAGTTGGAAGGTTGGAACTGGGTTGGGTTGGGTTGGGTTGGGTAGAGAGCACAGTTAAGGGTTTACCCCTGGGTTCTGTGTCATGGAGATCAGTGGAGAGGTACCATGGGGAGGGTTGGATATTCTGTGCTTACCTCATGGGATGCAGGTCAAACATGGGGGGCTGTAACTCAGCCAGTTCGATGGCTGTTATCCCAACGGCCCAGATGTCACACTGCTGATTGTAACCACCCTTTTTCTCAACGGCAGCGACTTCCGGAGCCATCCTGTGTGAAAAACACAGCCAAAGTTTCACCAGTTTGAGTTGGGACAGGACGGGGTGGGGGTGGGGGTGGGGGTGGGGGTGGGGGTGGGGGTAGGGGGGGGGTGTGGGATCAACAGGGTAACCGAATACTGACCCTCACCCAGACCACGCTGTCTGGTGTGGTTCATGGCCCTGTCTATACATCAGTATGACCTGGGTCTAATTACAAACCAACACTGAGTGCCCCACCCTCGCCCCCCCACCCTCCCCAATATTGACACCTTCCAGACTGCCCGATCACCCCGAAAAACTGCAAGGAATGCTGGGACTAGAGATGGCCAATGAAATGTGACAGCTCCTCCCCATCACCGTGATCCAGGAGAGAGACAATCTATCCCCAGTACGGACAGCATTTTCCCAAACCTTCCCAGCCAATGGAATGCTTTCATTAATACAGTCACCTGTTGTAGGAAACGCAGCAAGGTAATTACCGCACAGCAAGATCCCACACAGGGCATTGTGACTGTGAAGCAGATTAACTGTTTTTAGGGATGTTGGTTGAGGCATCAGTCTTGACCCCAGAAGCTGGGGCTTCCTCCACACCCCCCACGCCCCCAACCCTCCCAGCCCTTACAATAACTGGCCGTGGAGAACAACCCTCTCCCTGCCCAAGGATCTCAATTTAATGTCTTATCGGAAAGACAGCACCTCCGACAGTGCCCACTCCCTCAGCACTGACCGTTTGACACTGCGGCACTCCCTCAGCACTGACCCTCCGACACTGCGACACTCCCTCCGCACTGACCCTTCGACAGTGCGGCACTCCCTCAGCACTGACCCTCCGACAGTGCGGCACTCCCTCAGCACTGACCCTCCGACAGTGCGGCATCCCTCAGCGCTGACCCTCCGACAGTGCTCACTCCCTCAGTGCTGACCCTCCGACAGTGCCACACTCCCTCAGAGCTGACCCTCTGTCAGCACCCACTCTCTCTGCACTGACCCTCCGACAGTGCCACACTCCCTCAGAGCTGACCCTCCGTCAGTACCCACTCTCTCAGCACTGACCCTCTGTCAGTGCCCACTGCAGTTATCAGGGTGCATTTAATGTGGGGTTTATGATTTACCAGTATGGGGTACCAATGAAAGATTTTCTCTTGCCCACTGATGCTGTCAGTTCGGCTGAAACACCAAAATCCGCTGCAAATGAAGAGAGAGATGGAGAATCACTTTCACTTTATTTGCATCTGACCGAGCCCACCCAATAATCTGTGGCCCACTCCCACTATCCCAATCCCACTGGCCCAATGTCACTGTCATCGCACCCTCAATTCCTCACCTAAAACTTCTACTTTGGCAATGTTTCCTCCTCGTTCTGTCTGATCCCCAGGGGGAGATACCCTTCCCATGCCCAGCCTTGCCCAGAACGAGCAGGATCTTACCCACTTCAATCAGTCAGCCCTCTCTTTTCAAAACACCAGCAGGAGGAGTCGGGAGGGGGGGGGGGGGGGTTGCAACTATTCCCCACGAGAGAACCGCCTCACTCCAGATGGTAAGTGAGTGATCCTCCTCTGCACTCCCTCGCACATTCCCACACCCCCCCCCTTAAGGAAGGGAGACCAAAACTGAGCTCAGTATACAGGCTGCAATGATAACACTCTCTCTCTCTCTCTCAATGACAGCAAAACAAAAGTGCCGATCATTGACTTCAGGAAGAAAGGAGGTGGACATTCCCCCATCTACACTGACGGAGCTGAGGTGAACAGCGTCAGGTTCCTGAGAGTGACAATAACTGACAATCTGTTCTTGCTCTTCCCACGTTGATGCAGCAGTCACCAAGGTACAACAACACCTCCCCTTCCTCAGGAGGCTATGCAAATTCAGCCCGTCCACAGGGACCCTCGGCAACTCCGACAGATGCACGGTGTTCAATCCGGGTGCACCGCGGTGTGGAACGGCGGCTGGTCCGCCCGGGACCGGGCCAGACCATCGCACAAACCCAACCTTCCACCCACTGACTCCATCTACACGTCCCCCACTGCCTGGGGAAGGCAGCCGACATCACCACAGACCCCCCCCCTCCCCCCAGCCCGGTTCGAATCTCCCCCCCCCCCGTCAGATACAGGATACATAACCTTAAACACGTGGACCAACAGCTTGTTCCCCGACTTCGGAACAGACCTCTCAAATTTCACACCTAATGTTGACCCCGCCCCCCGGCCGTTACGATGTGGTCCTTGCTCTGTTCGAACTTTGATCTCTCTGTACTGCACACAAAACAAAACTTTTCACCCTACCTAGGTACAAGCGACAACATTAAATCAAATCAAATGAATATATTCGGGTTGGGGTCTCGCCAATACCCTGTGGACTTGAAGGAATGGGGTGGCACGGTGGCACAGTGGTTAGCGCTGCTGCCTCACAGCACCAGAGACCCGGGTTCAATTCCCGCCTTGGGTGACTTCTGTGTGGAGTTTGCACGTTCTCCCCGTGTCTGCATGGGTTTCCTCCGGGTGCTCCGGTTTCCTCCCACAGTCCAAAAATGTGCAGGTCAGGTGAATTGGCCACGCTAAATTGCCCGTAGTGTTGGGTAAATGTCGGGGAATGGGGGGGGTTTGTGCTTCGGCGGGTCGGTGTGGACTTGTTGGGCCGAAGGGCCTGTTTCCACACTGTAAGTAATCTAATCTGAATGCATCCTTATTTTCCTGTCCAGTCTCTCTCACAGGAAAGCACTGTGCCCTATTAACCTTCTTGGCTACATGCTGTACCTGCAGATTCCTGCTTTACCCTGGTACAAGGTTAGTGCCACCTCCCGTTATTTCTCACACAAGACATCAGCTTGTTCCCAGACATTTCTCACCTAGTTTCACGTCCCCTTGATCAGTCAATAGAATATTGGCTCCCTGTGGGAAAGGAGAAAGCAGAAAAGAGCTTTAAAACAGCAGGAGTGTCAACTCTGATTCAGATGCACCCCCCACCTCCCCCAGCCAGGCCAAGACTAGGCAGGTAACATTGTCAAACACCCTCAGGGTGTTTTATAGGAGCGTTATCCAAAGGAATGTATATTATTAAACTGGAGAGGGTCCAGAAGAGATTTACCAGTCCGTTGCTGGGGTACGGAGGATTTGAGCTATAAGGAGAGCCTGGGACTTTTTATTTCCCCCCTGGAACGTAGGAGGTTGGGGGGGGGGTGACCTTAGAGAGGTTTAGAATCATGAGGGCATAGATAAGGTGAAGGCCTTTTCCTCAGAGGAGAGCAATACAAAATTAAAGGGTGTAGGCTTGAGGTGAGAGGGGTAGGATTTAAAAGGGAGGGTGGTGCGTGTATGGAATGAGCTGCCAGAGGAGGTGGTAGATGCAGGTGCAGTGCCAATGTTTAAAAGGCATTTGGATAAGGACATGGATAGGAAAGGGTTGGAGGGACATGGGCAAAACGCAGGGAGGCCAGACTAGCTTAGTTTGGGCAACTTGGTCAGCATGGATGAGTTGGGCTGAAGGGTCTGTTTCCAGGCTGTGAAAATCTATGACTCCAAGAGGCATGATCCTTCATCCTGTGAGAATTAGACGGCACGGTGGCTCAGTGGTTAGCACTGCTGCCTCCCAGCACAAGGGACCCGGGTTCAATCCCACCCTCAGGTGACTGTCTGTGTGGAGTTTGCACATTCTCCCAGTTACTGCGTGGGTTACCTCCGGGTGCTCCGGTTTCCTCCCACAGTCCAAAGATGTGCAGGTTAGGGTGGATTGGCCATGGCAAATTGTCCCATAGTGCCCAGGGATGTGCAGGTTAGGGTGGATTGGCCATGGGAAATTGTCCTATAATGCCCAGGGGTGGGCAGGTTAGGGTGGATTGGCCGTGGGAAATTGTCCCATAGTGCCCAGGGATGTGCAGGTTGGGGTGGATTGGCCGTGGGAAATTGTCCCATAGTGTCCAGGGATGTGCAGGTTAGGGTGGATTAGTTATGATAACAGCATAGTGGAATGGTTCTCGGTGGGATACTCTTTGGTGGGTCAGTTTGGACTTGTTAGGCCGAAGGGCCTGCTTCCACACTGTGGGGATTCTATTCTCTCTCTTTATCAGCAGAAGTGCTGCTGGGGGCCAGGTCTGGGTGCGGGGGGAGGTTATCTGTGAGGGGACC
>NC_057754.1:1312737-1314408 GCF_004010195.1 Chiloscyllium plagiosum
TTCAACACCCCAACGCACTGCAGAATTTCCCCAAGGCTGGTGGAAAATGGGAGCGGGAACAGGCCATACGGCCCCCTCCAGCCTGCTAGCCCCATTCCCATTGGATCATCCGACTCAGTCCCCTGTTCCCACTCCCCCCGCCCCTCCCCCAATACCCTTTGATCCCTTTAACCCTGGGAACTATATCGAGCCCCTTGAAAACATTCGACATGCTGGCACCGATGGCTTTCTGTGGGAGAGTATTCCCACAGTCTCTCTCTCCCGCCCCGCCCCCCCCCCCAGGTGAAGACATTCCTCCTCATCTCTGTCCCAAACGGCCTTCTGTCCTGTAACCTTAGACTTTAACCCCCTCCTTCACCCTGTTCTGGTCTCCCCTCCCGTCCTCGGGAACCATCCTTCCTGCACCTTCCAAACCCATGGCCACTTCCATCCAGAAGGACAAGGGGCAGCAGGTACATGGGAACACCACCCCCTGCAAGTTCCCCTCCGAGCCCCTCACCATCCCGACTTGGAAATATCTCGCCGTTCCCTCAGTCTGGCTGGGTCAGAATCCTGGGATTCCCTCCCTAAGGGACACTGTGGGTATCCCTACTGCTTTCCCCCCCCCGCAACCATTAAACATTTCCATGTGATTCCTGTCAGTCCTCCCAGTGGGAATGGCTCGCACATTTTCCCCACTCTTATGGAGGGAGTGCGGGGAATGGTTCTCCCGAAATTCCCACAGGGTTTATTCAGCACTGACCGTCATATTGCAGTAGGTTCCTCATCCTGTCCCTTCCCTCCATCTGCCCCACAAAACAGGACACAGCGTTAATCTAATCGAAACACCCTTCATCATTTTACAGACTCAGTCAGGACGCCCTCAGCCTTCCCTTTTCGAGGGGAAGGGCTCCAGGTTCCTCACTTGTTCCCAATAATCGGGGCCGTCTGTTATCGTCCTAGGGAATTGGGATTGTGTGGGACACGGGGACCGGGGACTGTGTGTAAGGTAACTCCGAGTGTGGGACACGGGGACTGTGTGCACGGTAACTCCGAGTGTGGGACACGGGGACCGGGGACTGTGTGCATGGAAACTCCGAGTGTGGGACACGGGGACTGTGTGTACGGTAACTCCGAGTGTGGGACACGGGGACTGTGTGTACGGTAACTCCGAGTGTGGGACACGGGGACCGGGGACTGTGTGTACGGTAACTCCGAGTGTGGGACACGGGGACCGGGGACTGTGTGTACGGTAACTCCGAGTGTGGGACACGGGGACCGGGGACTGTGTACGGTAACTCCGTGTGTGGGACACGGGGACCGGGGACTGTGTGTACGGTAACTCCGAGTGTGGGACACGGGGACTGTGTGTACGGTAACTCCGAGTGTGGGACACGGGGACTGTGTGTACAGTAACTCCGAGTGTGGGACACGGGGACTGTGTGTACGGAAACTCCGAGTGTGGGACACGGGGACTGTGTGTACGGAAACTCCGAGTGTGGGACACGGGGACCGGGGACTGTGTGGGACACGGGGACCGGGGACTGTGTGGGACACGGAGACCGGGGACTGTGTGTACGGTAACTCCGTGTGTGGGACACGGGGACCGGGGACCGTGTGCATGGTAACTCCGAGTGTGGGACACGGGGACCGGGGACTGTGTGCACGGTAACTCCGTGTGTGGGACACGGG
>NC_057754.1:1317388-1329018 GCF_004010195.1 Chiloscyllium plagiosum
GACTGTGTGCATGGTAACTCCGAGTGTGGGACACGGGGACCGGAGACTGTGTGCATGGTAACTCCGAGTGTGGGACACGGGGACCGGGGACTGTGTGTACGGTAACTCCGAGTGTGGGACACGGGGACCGGGGACTGTGTGCACGGTAACTCCGAGTGTGGGACACAGTTTTCCAATGCACAATGTTGCTGCCTCTGAACCAGTTTAACTGTTCTGGTTTTTACTGTGTGGGATTAGGGAGTTGCTCATAGCTGAGGGTTTGTGATGAGTGCAGGCTGACTGCTGGGGAGTTTGAACTCTTGCTTCCAGCCCTGTCACCTTACCCAGCCTCCTCCATCTCCCTGATTTTGATGCTTTGGTTAGGTGAAAAGGGCTTCTGAGAGGTACACTGGTGCTAGCTTTCTTTTGCTAGGTTATTCTGGGTTTCTTTGTGAATATCGAAGATGTGGTTGCTCTCAGTCTGCCGGATCTCTCGCCCTGAACTTGCCAGAGCTCCATCTGGGGTGCTTCGGCTGCAGGACTGCGATAATCTGGCCTGGCAGGACCTGGCTGAGAGGGGCAGCTGTCTGGATGCTGGGACCCTTGTGCCCACAGGAGGCTAACAGAGGAAACTCATGGTCTGAATCTTCCCGTGTTTTGGTTGGTGAGGGATGTCCAGGCCTACACTGAATGAAATAGTTCAGAAGGACTGATTGGTGAAGGAATTCCCAATCCTTTACCAACTCCTGCCCTCCCCCAGCGTGATCTCTTTAAGTAGATGTATTCCTGATGAAGGGGTTTTGCCCGAAACGTCGATTTTCCTGCTCCTTGGATGCTGTCTGAACTGCTGTGCTTTTCCAGCACCACTCTAAACCAGATACTGAATGGCTTGCTCTAACCAAGCTGCAGAGTAGAAATAAAAGTAATCACTAATGTGTTACTAAATGGAATAAAACTTTGTTTTCAAATCTGTTCTTGAGTGTGTATATCTTCCAACGCGGTAAACAGAAGTTGCTGGAAAAGCTCAGCAGGTCTGGCAGCGTCTGTCGAGAGAAATTGAGAGTTAATGTTTCTGATCTGGTGACCCTTCCTCAGAGCTGATGGCATCTTTACGTCAATTTATGTCCAGTGGGTGGGGATGGAGGGGAGGGGTTAAGGAGTAAACGATAGGTAGGGATGGAGCTCAAAGGGGGAGAGAACAGTGGGACAGACAAAGGAGTGGGTAAGGATCTGGCTGGGAGGGGGTTAGTGGGTAACAGTAATAGCAGACTCTGTGATAACCCAGGCCTGGTGTGTGGGGGAAGGGGGAAGAGTTCAGGCCTTAACTTTATTGAACTCTGTATCGAGTCCAGGGGGCTGTGGGGTCCCCAACTGCAAAATGAGGTGCTGAGCTTGACTGGAACACAACAGCGAGGCTGGCCAGGGAACAGGGTGGGGGGTGTTAAAGGGGACTGGAAATGGAGGGTCTTGTCTGTGGGAAAAAGGTCGATGTTCTGTGAAGCCCCCAGTCTGCACCTCGTGTCCTCAGTGTAAAGGAGAGCACATTGAGAGCAGCGAGAGCAGGATTGTGGGAAGGGCAGGTAAAGGGCTGCTTCACCTGCAAGGTATGTCTGGGGTCTTGGATAGCAGGGAGGGATGAAGTAAACAGGCAGGGTATTGCATCTTCTCCAATTGTACAGGAAGGTATTGTGGTGTTGCGGGGAGGTATTAAGAGTGGATAAAGAGTGGACCAGTGTGTCCTGGTGGTCAGAGCATTGTGTACAGGAGTTGGGAGGTCACGTTGCGGCTGTACAGGACATTGGTTAGGCCACTTTTGGAATATTGCATGATATTCTGGTCTCCTTCCTATCGGAAGGATGTTGTGAAACTTGAAAGGGTTCAGAAAAGATTTACAAGGATGTTGCCAGGGTTGGAGGATTTGAGCTACAGGGAGAGGCTGAACAGGCTGGAGTGGTTTCCCTTGAACGTCTGAGGAGTGACCTCGTAGAGGTTTATAAAATCATGAGGAGCATGGATAGGGTAAATAGACAAAGTCCTTTCCCTGGGGTTGGGGAGTTCAGAACTTGAGGGCATAGGTCTGGGGTCAGAAGGGAAAGATATAAAAGAGACCGAAAGGGTGACGTTTTCACGCAGAGGGTAGTATGTACGTGGAATGAGCTGCCAGAGGAAGTGGTGGAGGCTGGTATAATTGCAACATTTAAAAGGCATCTGGATGGGTATATGAATTGAAAGAGTTTAGAGGGATATGGGCCAGGTGCTGGCAAATGGAACCAGATTAATTTAGGATATCTGGTTGGCATGGACAAGTTGGACTGAAGGGTCTGTTTCCATGCTGTACATCTCTATGACTCTATGTGGGCATCTGAACATGAGGGTGAGACTACCTGTCATCTGAAGGGACACATCATCTGAGACAGAAATACCAGGCTGTCTCAAGAAATCTGCACGCTCTGTGGGAAAAAAAAAAGCTCCATCCATTTCTAAAGGTACAAGGTGCGTTTTGCGAATATTCTTGACACCAGAAAATGAGCGAGAAGGTATTTCAGACCGAAGAATTTGATGGAGAGAGGCGTTCAGAACAGCAGAGTTCCAGAGAAATCATCCCTGAAAGCAGAATCAGTAGAGGGGAAGTGAAGCACACTCTGTGTGAACTTTTTGAGAAATTAAGTTTTTAATTATTCTTATTAATTGGGTACATGTACATGAGACGTTGTTATTAAAACAGCACTCGGTAGTAGTTAGGGAGTATTTGTCCCATTTGTTAGGAATTCTGTTAATTTGTTCACGGTTGGGAGTTAGATAAATAAATAGTTACTTGCTGATTGTCGAGTGAGTGAAAGGTTTACCCTTCGTAACAGATTGTGGGGGTGAGAGGTCAGTTATACCCCTTTGTCAGATTACAAGGACAGGTGCCCCCTCTGGGGAGGGAGGGAGGAGGGTTAATCTCTCTAGTTCATGGTGTTGTTACAAAACACTCTGGACAAAGTGAGTGGGGGTGGGGGGAGCAAGAATGTACCCAATGCCCCCCTCATCCTGATGGCCACCTTTGTGTGTGGCTGCATCAAGCTGGACACCAAGTGCCACGAGGGACTGAGGTTCTACCTGTCACCAGTGTTGTGAAGGATGGGGGCTGGTCTCACCACAGCAGAATCCTATAAATAGTTGGGCCCTTCTGTACCCATGAATAAAGCATATATTTTTAAAAGATGTCTCAATACTGTCTGCACACATTTCAGTGAGAAGTATTCTAATGGATTTGATTTGATTTAGGTTCAAGTTTGTCATGTAGAGGGTTCATTAAGAATAGTACAATGTCACCACAGAATCAGTGTGGAAACAGGCTCATCGGCCCAACAAGTCCACTCCCATCCTCCGAAGAGAAACCCATCCAGACTCATTCCCCTACATTTCCCCCTGACTAATGCACGGAGCCTACACATCCCTGGGCACTATGGGGCAATTTCCCACGGCCCATCCACCCTAACCTGCACATCCCTGGGCACTATGGGACAATTTCCCACGGCCAATCCACCCTAACCTGCACATCCCTGGGCACTATGGGACAATTTCCCACGGCCAATCCACCCGAACCTGCACATCCCTGGGCACTATGGGACAATTTCCCATGATAAAAACAATGACTGCAGATGCTGGAAACCAGATTCTGGACTCATGGGGCTGGAAATGCACAGCAATTCAGGCGGCATCTGAGGAGCAGTAAAATCGACGTTTTGGGCAAAAGCCCTTCATCAGGAATACAGGCAGAGAGCCTGAAGCGTGGAGAGATAAGTGAGAGGAGGGTGGGGTTGGGGAGAAAGTAGCATAGAGTACAAAAGGTGTGCAGTGGGAGAGGGACTCCCTGAAATTCTTGTAGAGAGAGGAGAAAAACTTTTTCAAGGCAGGATTCCTGGCTGAATTTCTGTGCTTTTCCAGCCCCATTAATCCAATTTCCCATGGCCAAACCACCCTAACCTGCACATCTTTGGGAGGAAACCGGAGGAACCCCATGCCGACATGGGGAGAATGTGCAAACTCCACACAGCAGCCCAAGGCTGGAATTGAACCTGGGTCCCTGAAACTGTGAGGCAGCCGTGCTAACCACTGGGCTGCCATGCTGCCTACCTTGCGAGCAAAGGTACAAAATGCTTCTGTTATGCTCCATCGCAGCTGCTGCTGCCTCTATGGCTGCCCTTTCTCCAAAAGGTAAGGAAAACCGCTGCACAAAAAAGGGGAAATGAAGAGAAAGGGAAGCAGATGGAATGGATGAGCCCAGGATCCTGCCTACTCCACCACCCCCATCTTGAGATGGAGTCATGGGTAATGGAGGGTAAACCTTGAGGTTGAATTCAAGTGAGTATCAAAATGAAAGAAAGCTTAATTATATTGTACAGAACATTTACAAACGCTTTTTTCCTAATATATTATGTCACGAGATGTGGGTGTCACTGGCTACGTGAGTATTTATTGACCAGAGGCAACCCCGTTGCTATGGGTCAGGAGTTACAGACCAAACCAGGTAAAGATGGCAGATTTCCTTCCCTAAACGATATTAGTGAACCAGATTTTTAAAAAAATAACAATCACTAGTGCTCCCGCGGACATCGTTTTTGTAGATTCCCTGCAGTGTGGAAACAGGCCCTTCGGCCCAACCAGTCCACACCGACCCTCTGAAGAGTAACCCACATAGACCCATTTCCCTCTGACTAATGCACCTAACACTACGGGCAATTTCCCATGGCCAATTCACTTGACCTGTACATTTTTGGGCTGTGGGAGGAAACTGGGGCACCCGGAGGAAACCCACGCAGACGACGTGCAAACGCCACACAGTCACCCGAGGCTGGAATCGAACCTGGGACCGTGGTGCTGTGAGGCAGCAGGGCTAAACACTGAGCCACCGTGCCATCAATCCAGCTGGAAGTCCCCCAACCCTGATGGACCTCATGTCAGGGTTCAAAATGGACGCTGAGATAATAGAGGCGTGGGTCGCCATTATCCAAAATTCCTGAGAGACTGGAGTGGTCCCTTCAGCTTGTAAAGGAGCAGGTGTGACTTTTCTACTGAAGAAAGGAGTGAGACAGAAAGCAGAAATCACTTGTTGCGGGTAAAATGCTGAGATCAATTATCAAGGAGATCAAACCAGTGCACTTATGGAAACCTTCAGAGTAATTGGGCAGAGTCAAAACAGTTTGTCAGAAGGAATGTGTGCTTGACTTAAGTTCTTAAAGGGACTGACAGACAATATGGATAAAGGAGAAGCATTTGAAAAAGTCAATGTCTAAATTGGCAGCATATTCTCTGGGGGGGGGGGGCGCGGTAAATTGGATGCAGAGGATGGGGATAAATGGGTCGTTTTACAGGTTGGAAGGATGTAACAGGGATCATTGGATAAAAGCAAAAGCAAAGCTGACCTTTGACAAAGGGTCAAGTTGCGACTCGAAACGTCAGCTCTTTTCTCTCCTTACAGATGCTGCCAGACCTGCTGAGATTTTCCAGCATTTTGTCTTTTGGGTACAGGGATCACTGTTGGTTGAAGTCCCAGTGCTTTACCATCTATGTCCATGAAGAAAACAAAGGTATTTCTAATCAACCTGTCCATGGATGCTCTAACCTGGGTGTTCTGCACCAGAGGTAGGGAACACTACCACTGCACCACAAGGATCTGTTATGTAACCAATATATGGTTATTATATTGGTCACCGACAAATGTAAATTAGAAGTCAGTCATTTGACCCCTTGAGCGTGTTGTACCATTCAATATTTATTTCCCACTCCACACTCTTATCTACTCCCAAAATCCTTTGGCTGCTCTTAACAAAAATCTACCTCTGCTGGACAAGTACACAATGACTCTGCCTCCTGAGACAGAGTTCCACATTGAAACAACCCTCAAAAGAAAACTTCTCATCCCTCTCTCCTTGAGGGACAATCTCATTATTTTTGATGTGGTTCTGGGCTGGCCTAACCCACAACAGGAAACACGTCCCACCTTGTAAAACCACTCCAGAAACTGTACTCGTCTATCCACTCACGACCTCGCGTTTCTAAATCTCGTCGAGACAAGCCACGTCCGACCAATCTTTCCCTGTAATGCAAACCCAGTCCATCCAGAAAATTGCCTCACACGCCTGTATCCTTCCTTAAACAGGGAGGCCAACATTGCACACAGTATTCGAGATGACAAACTGAAGAGATTTACCAGGATGTTGCCGGGTATGGAATGTTCGAGTTATAAAGGAAGGCTGGGACACTGGAGTGTAGAAGGTTGAGAGGTGACCTGAAAGAAGTTTATAAAATAATGAGGGGTACAGATAGAGTTGAGGCTGGTTGCATTTCCCCCCAAGATGGGGAGCATTGTTAAGGTGAGGGGAGAGAGATTTTAAAAAGACGAGAGGTACATTTTTTTTACAGAGGGTGATTCATGTGTGGAATGAGCGTCCTGAGGAAGTGGGTAGTTATGTTTAAAAGGCATTTGGATGGATATAAAAATAGGAAAGGTTTGGAGGGATATGGGCCAAGAACAGGCAGATGGGACTAGTTTAGTTTGGGATTATTGTTGGCATGGACTGGTTTGGACACAAGGGTCTGTGTCCATGCTGCATATAGTCTCGCCCATGCTCTGTATAATTAGATTAGATTAGATTACATTACAGTGTGGAAACAGGCCCTTCGGCCCAACAAGTCCACACCGACCCGCCGAAGCGCAACCCACCCATACCCTTACGTTTACCCCTTACCTAACACTATGGGCAATTTAGCATGGCCAATTCACCTGACCTGCACATCTTTGGACTGTGGGAGGAAACCGGAGCACCCGGAGGAAACCCACAAACCGTAACATCCCTAACCTTTAGGGTCATGGTCTCTTATGAGAGAAAATAGCATCCCATTAGCCACCTTGTACCCCAATGGATATAATCTGTGCAAGTTTGCAGTAGAGTGGGCTTGCTTCACCCTCTGATTTAATCCCAGCCCTCCCCTTCACTGTTCGATCACACAGCATCGCCCTCTGAGAAGGGCACTGCTTGTCACCGGCCACTTGGGTGTTTCCTTTCTTCCTGATGGTGGTACATAAATAAAGGTTTACACACATGACATGGGTGCAGGGGGAAAATAGGCACTACCGCTGTCTGGCAGTAGGGTGGGAAAATAACAAAAAAGAAAGCAAAAAAAAACAAACAGGAGTGTCAAGAGATTTTACTCAGAGAGCTGGCCCTGAGGAAGGTTAATCAGTGTCAAGGACTCTCCATGGGTGTAAATAAAGGATGGCTTGGTGATGGGACACTGGCCTCTGTGAAATATAAAAAAGAAAATCAAAATAGTGTCCACTCTTTTCCCATTCAGTTTTTAGTTTCAGCATACCTGTGTTTTGTACTAACTTACCCTCTGGAGACTGAGAGGGCAGTGGTGATCAGGCTTCAATGAGCTGCATCTCTCTATTTCCCCCTCTCTCCCCTTCTCTGCATCTATTTCCCCCTCTCTCTGCATCTATTTTCCTTCTCTCTGTCTTGCCGTCTCCTCTCTCTCTGCATCTATTTTCTCTCTCTCTGCATCTATTTCCCCCCCTCTCTGCATCTATTTTCCTTCTCTCTGTCTTCCCGTCTCCTCTCTCTCTGCATCTATTTTCTCTCTCTCTGCATCTACTATTTCCCCCCTCCCCTTCTCCGCATCTATTTTCCCCTTCTCTCTCTGCATCTATTTTCCCTCTCTCTTGTCTTCCCCGGTCCCCTCTCTCTCTGCATCTATTTTCCCCCCCTCTCTCTCTATCTTCCCCATTCCCCTCTCTCTCTGCATCTCTCTATTTTCCTCCTAATGTGCGTAAGGCGGCAGCTGGGGACATAAACCAGGGTTCACAGTGAACTCTTGACAAGGCAAAACTGAGGACTGCAGATGCTGGAGATCAGAGTCTAGATTAGAGCGGTGCTGGAAAAGCACAGCAGGTCAGACAGCATCCAAGGGGCAGGAAAATCAACGTTTCAGGCAAAAGCCCTTCATCAGGACTGTGAATTCATGACAGGCCGGACTGTAGACCGAGGATCAGCACTGTACTCCCGTTTCTGAACACACACGACAATGAAGGCTTAATCTGAACCTGGGTAGGACAGCAGGTTTGTGAAGGCTCTGCTACAGGCAGGGCAAATGAGTGGGCAAGGATTTAGCAGATGGGAGTATAAAGTGAAAACATGTATTTGCTCATTTAGGCATGAATGGTTAAAAAAAAAGCATATTATTGAACAGAGGGGCAGAAATCTGTGGTACGAAGGGTCCACTACAAAGTTAATGTGCAGCCACAGCAAGTTATTCAGCAGGCAACTGGAAAGATATAGGTTGTTGTAAGATGTACACATGGTTTTGCTACACCTGCACAGAATATTGAATATCTGGAACACTGCTCAGAGCCTTTGGTTTCCTTACTTAAGCAAAATTATTAGACACAGATCAGAGAAGATTAACTTTCACAAATCCCTGGATGAGGGGGTGCTTGGTTTATGAGGAAAGTGCAGGGTGTGGCCTGCACCCAGTCAAGTTTAGAATGAGGGCAGAGCTTACTCAAATGTAGAAGATCCCGAGACCTGACAGAGTGAAAGACTTGAACCATGGGACATCCTGGTAAATCACTTCTGAACCTTCTCCGGCTAGTCACTCCTCCAAATCTATCCTATTCATATATCCATCCAAATACTTTTTAAATGTAACGGTACCCACTTCCTCAGTTAACAAAGGAGGAGGAATTGTGTTGCAGCGTTGGGAGCGTGTGAAATTCCCCTCCCACAGAGCATTGGAGGACATTTAATGTTTTTGAAAGGTGGTGGTGGTGGATTTACTTTTGAGTTGGGAATTGTAAAGGCAGGGCATGTGGAGTATAGAGAGCAGTCACAATAATATCGAATAGTTAATAAATGTGAAGTCATCCATTTTGGAAAGAATAACAAAAAAAAAGGACTACTACCTGAATGGTAGGAAGTGACAGCACACTGCTGTGCAAAGGGACCTGGGCATTCTTGTGCATGAACCAAGAGGTGGAACTAGGACAAGACACCATAACCTCAAAGTTAAGGGGAGTAGATTTAGGACTGAATTGAGGAGGAACTTCTCCACCCAGAGGGTTCTGAAGTAATTAAAGCTGCCCCAGTAAAAGTTGCTGTGGTTCTGTTCGCCGAGCTGGAAGTTTTTGTTGCAAACGTTTCGTCCCCTGTCTAGGTGACATCCTCAGTGCTTGGGAGCCTCCTGTGAAGCGCTTCTGTGGTGTTTCCTCCGGCATTTATAGTGGCCACGAGCACCCGAGCTACAAATCTTCTCACAAACTTTGATCAGTAAAAGTTTTCAAAGCTACAACAATTAATTTCCTGTCCAAAAAAATTATCTAAGTGCTGTGGTGAGAGGATGGGTAAGTGGAGCTGAGGCTACAATCTCATGGAAGGGCAGAGGGCCAGATGGTGGTCTCCTGCTGCATTTACGTAGACTCCAAAGGCCTAACTTGCACCATTCTCCCACTTCCAAGCCCTCCGTGTTGGAGTATAACAGCACAGTGGTCAGCACTGGTCAATAATCCCCAGAATCAAGTTCAAACTCCAGCCAGTTGCTTGGAGAAATTTGGATTTTATTTTCCTTTTAAATACAGTGAGTGAGTTTTTTTTTTAAAAAAAGACGACCATAGCACATTCCTTTAACCAAAGCACACTGGACGTAAGCAGTCTGATCAAAAAAAATGAAGAGAAACATGACGAGAGCTAAGAAAACATAGGAGTTTTATTTTGTGAACCCTGCACCCACCCCTCCCCCTACCGTTCCCCTCCCCCACTTTATTTTCTTTAAACATTTCACATCGAGTAAGAGCATGAGGAAACAAGAGCGTGGAAACATACCAGGGCTTCCAACCTCAAGCTCGAATTAAAAAGGTTAAACACACCGGTCCTGCGAGAATGTCACGAGACAAAAAGGTAGTTGGTTAAAAGGGACAGTAAACCCGGAACAGAGAGCCGTGTGTGCTGGAGGTCAGCAGCGGAAAGCAGCAGCTCTGGGGAACAGCCGCTGCTCGGCTCACGGTCTGGCAGTGATTAATAGCCCCCCTTCACTGTCCATCTTCTGGAAAGCAGAGGTTCCATTGCAAGTCCTGCGATTTGGGGAGGGAGTTGGGAAGAGACAGGCCCCCTCTTAATCCTCCTTGCGGCCCCCTCGCTTGAAGCTCCACCTGAGGGAGTGGGGGAAGAGAACGGGAAACACAAGAGAAAATAAACCGCGGCTCAGCGGGTGAGGGGGATCGGAGGGGTGGGGGAAGTTGAGAGCAACAAAATAAAACGCGATCGTCATGCAACGCTCACCGCGGCAGTCAAGAATGGTTTACATCATTTCACAATAGCAAAAAAAAAAGAAACTCAACACAAGGTTTAAAAACAAGTCACCGGATGAGACAAAACACTGATCACAGCATGAGTTAGCGACGTACAGAGTGGCGGTAGCAACCTGCTTTTTTTAAAAAACAAAGAACTGGGAAGCCATCTTGGACGTACGTCTTCGTAAAGATTGCGGGGTCACGTGGTGAAAGACAGGATGGACTGTCGCTTTTTTTTTATTTAAAGAGAACAACTACACGGATGTTCGATCTCTCCTCCAGCTCTCTCCCATTATGCAGCCTGCCCCTACCATCACCACCACCACCACCACCACTCCGAGCAAGAAACAGCACGGGCAGTCACTCCAACTTTATACAGATGACGTCAATGCCCAGTCCAGTTCCCTGGTGGACTCTCTGTAGAAGGTACTCAAACACAGGAGATAATCTCACGGGTGGAGGAATATACAGCACCAACAGCCCAGCTTCCACATGTTTCTCTCAGGAGAAGGGTAGGGGGACGGGGTGGGGGCCAGGGTTAAGGCGTGACCTGGAGACAGCGACTGCACCGAACCCCATTCCTTTCCCCCCCCAACCACAAATGACCCGCTGGGCAGCTTGCCCTGCGCCAGCACAAACAGGATCTCGGACTGCGCGTGGCGCCCAACTTGCTTTCCTCTTTATAACCATCCGCAGCCCAACCCAGGGGCAGACTGATGCTTCAGAGACGCAGAGTAAGTGGTTCATTTACAACAGAGAGAAAGAGAAAGACAGGGAGGGAGGGGAGACAGAGGGAGAGAGAGAGAGAGAGAGAGAGACAGACAGAGACAGAGAGAAAGAGAGAGGGGGAGAGAGAGACAGTTCATGGTCTTAATACTGTTTCTACTTCAGGACAAGCCCCTCTTCACAACCACCGTCTTCATCTAAAGGCTCCGATCGGTTCTATCCCATCAAGGTGCAGAGGCTGTTCGCTAATTTATCTTTTTGGTTTAAAAACAGTTGCCTGTTTTCACCCCCTTTTTTTGATTCTAAAACGATAAAAAAAAAAGCACAAACGTGCCCTGGCAAGACAGGATGCCAGCGGGCAACACTGCGACCCTGGCTCCCTCTAGAATGAATTCCTTTCTCTATCTGAACATGGTTCGAGGGTATCGGTATCGGAAAAAGGGGTGCTTTAGGTCTGGGGAGGGGGAGGGGGCGGAGCGGGGGGCATTCCAAAGGGTGGTATTCCTGGCACGCCCATCCCCATCATCACAAAATTGGAGGGGTCCATGGGCGGGGGAGGGGGCGGAGCGTACATCATGCCTGGCGTGCCGGG
>NC_057754.1:1329773-1351241 GCF_004010195.1 Chiloscyllium plagiosum
AGAGGGAGGAGAGAGGGGGTGGGGGAAAAAGAGAGAGAGAGAGAGAGAGAGAGACTGACAGAGGGCATAAACTATAAGATCTTCAGACCGAAGAGCATTTTTTTTTAATAAACAAAGACAGGTCACTGCCCATTAACAAGCATTTACTGAAAGCTTTCCAAAGTAAAACAACAAACAAAATTTAGAAATGCATCCTTACTCACTCTGTTGCCAGGGTAAGGGTGCACTGGAGGCCATACTGCTGCTGGGTGGTGGTGGTGGCTGCTGTTGCTGCTGCTGCTGGGCCTGCTGTTGTTGCCAGGGTGGGATGGGGCCACTGGGTGGGGGTGGAGGCTGGCTGGCTGGAGGTGGGGGTGGTGGCGGCAACATGCCCATTGGGTGGTGCATCATGTCTGTCAACCAGAGACAAAGCGTTTGGTCAAGTACAGACAAGTAAATTAAAATATTTATTTATACACATACACACACTTTCACAGAAATGCATAAAGTCCAAGCCAATCCAGCTCTCCTAACATCTTCCCCAATGCGGCAATATCTTTTAAACAAACAGAAACAACTCTCACCGCTCTTATGTACACATCCATATGCAAGCTCCTGGAGATGCTCCCAGGGCTGGGCTAAGGGGCACAAACAGTGCCTGAAAATGTGCCCACAATATCTTTGCGCGCTCTCTCTCTCTCTCTCTCTCTCTCGTGAGACTTGTAGCATTATGTCAGACTGCGTTCAGGTTTCCTCCCTGACACCATGAAATCACCCAAGTAACAAAAGCCCCCCACCTCTACAAATACAAGAGTGAGCGACACCAAGCCGCAGCTCTGTGCCCTAAGCACCTTTCAGACACAGACCAGGAGGCACGTCCGCCCCAGCATTTCACTTACTCATGGGGGGATGCACAGGATGGTGACCCTGGCTCATCGGAGGTGGCGGTGGCTGCATCCATGGAGGTGGAGGCCCATTGGGATTGTGGGACAGCGGATGCCCACCCATGCTGGGCATAGGAGGGGGGAAACCCGGGTGCGGCCCACCATGCATCCCGTGGTAGGGTCTGTTGGCGTCTGAGGGACCAGAGTTCATCCACGGAGGCCTATTCTGTAAAGAGAGACAGCAGAGTCAAGACTTTGCAATGCAGCGACACATTAACCCTGTTTATGGAGGGAGGGGAGGGGGGAAAGCACAGAACGACCGAGGAACACGTCCAAGGGAAGCACAAAACGTTTCCTGACATCAATGAGGTAATGGATCAAGTTGCGCACCAAGGAGGTGGTCAGTAAACAGAGGAAGCTCACACTCACTGGAAGTTGCTGCTGACTGCTGGCTGGCCCAGAAGTCCGTGGGACACTCGGCTGTGCGGAGCTCGTATGTGAAGACGATGATGCTGGCACCGGAGCCTCTCCTAGCTCGGCCATCAGCGACAAATACTCCTTGTCCATTCGTGCCTTGTCTTGAGCAGACTGTGGGTCTCCTGGCCTGTTGGGATAAAGTCCCGTTTGCATGGGATCACACCATGCAGCAGGGAGACATGAGGATAAATCACAAGCATCGGCAAATAATCCAACTGTTCAGAACCCTCAATGCATGCAAACCTGGCTGTACAGCAGCCCCTCAGACACATGTTTATGACCATGCTGCGGTTAAATCCAGCCTGCTAAAACAGCAACAATTCTCCACTCAAATCTCTAACCCCGAAACAATCGATCAACAACAGGGCTTCAAAGCATGAACTTACTGACCTGGAGAATTTGCAGTCAGAAGCAATGTGGCCTGCCCCACCACACTTCGTACACAGCGTTGTGTTGGTGATGCTCCTGGGCTCCGTGCTCTGCCAAGGTCTCAGTATCCTACAAAGTGGGGAGGAGAGATAGTCACTTCAAAACCTTGCAGCTTCCCAGAAACTTCCAGCAAACAGACACATCACATGCCACCAATGGACTGGCAGAATGCCTATTCACAAGTGGCCAGGCAGTGAAAAGACCACATCTTCTCTACATCTGGGAGACCGAATGTAAACTTAGTGAATGGCTCACCGAGCATCGCAGCTGCAGGTGCTGACTGGACCTCCCAGTCACCGCCCATTTCAATTCCCCCAACCGGCCCCTTTCTGACATGACCGCCCTTGGCCTCCTCCATTGCCAAAACAAACCACAGTGCCCACTGGAGGAACACCACCATATCTTCCACCTGGGCACCCTACAGCCCGGAGGACTCAACACTGAGTTCTCCAATTTCAACTAACCTCCCTCCTCGTTCCCCAACTCCCTTCCCAGCCCCCTCCCCCTCACTGCCACTGCTCCCAGCCACCAACCAGATCCATTCCTCCCATTGACCAATCTGTCTTCACCACCCTGCCCCACCACCCCCTTTATCCGCAGCTTCTCCCACACCCACCCCACCAGTCCTGAGGGGTTACACCAGAAACATTGACTTTCCCCCCACCTCCTAGTGCTGCCTGGCTTGCTGTGTTCTTCCAGCCTCCTGCCAGTCCAGTTTGGATTCCAGAATCTGCAGGTTTTTTTGTCTCTATTCACAAATGGAACCGCATAGCTCCCTTGGTCTGTAAGGGATTGTGCCCAGTTGTAAACCAAATGTTACTGACAGAGCACCAGAATATCAACAATCGTCTAAACGCACAAATATCCAACATGAAGAAATGAGCAAACCTTAGTGGACCCTGCTTGTGGACTTTTTTCCTTGGAACGTGGATGCCACTAGTAAGGTTAGGAGTTGACCTCCAGGGCAGTTAAGAGTTGACCACATTATTGTGGGTCTGGGATCATGCCCAGGCCAGATCCCCTCCTTTCCTACAGCCCAGGAGCTAGAACACTATGACAAGTCTCCTGAACGACCAGCACTCTGTTAGGAGGTGGGAACTCACCTGTTGTCATCTTCCCGGAGAGTGCCGTTGAGGCGGGCCAACTCTCTCAGCTGCATCTTCCGCAGGTCATTCTGATCCTCCGGGGTTTCAATACCTTGCTTTAGGATACCTCGGATCTACAGAGAATAAGCAGCCCCATTAAAGCCAGATCAGTACATACTCCTCTTTCTTACTGGGTGCCCACCCATCATTACAAAACTAAAACGCCACATTGAAGGGGAACAAGGCTGGATTGGAGCAGGTATGTAATCTGCCAAGACTGCAGTCTCTTACAGTAGAAAGGCTCTCGGAAGCCCCGACATGCTCCAAATTGAAGCGAGCTTACTGCTGTGTAAGCTAGTGGATTCAGAACAAGATCAGGTTGACGAAACGTATACTGTATACAGCATTGCTAAGACTGCTGAACACATTGAGCCTCCGTCATTGGACAGTAAGATGGATACAGTACCATTTGGAAATTTGTGTTCTGAACTAAGTTTCATGTATGATTTGCATTCCTATATTATGATGGGAAGAAAGCAAAGGGTGAAAGAGAAAAAGGGTTGTTGCTTTGTCCATAACACAGGGAGAGACACAAATTTCCTTTATAGAAAGAAGAACCTACCCAGGTTAGGCAGTGTGCAGGTCCTGTTAAAGAGAATACGTCTATGGCAAACATGTTAGCTTAGCGGTCTTTATCAAGAAAGATTGGAAAGCTGGCATCAAACTTTAAAGGCGACAACAATCAGGACACATGAACTCCTTTGTTGGCGTTTAGCACTAAGGATGTCCCTGAGGAGGCCACAATAGCCATGCATCTGGAGGAATGAATTGAGGGAGGCACTGATTATTACCAAGTGCCCCACTGTAGGAACAGAATGAGATGCAAGACAAGGCAGCCTATTGGCACAAACTGGGCTCACGGGACAGAGCTACATTTGCCCGTGGATAGTTTTGACAGAAAAGAGTCAGGTCTATTTCAGCATGAGCCCTCTAACCTGCTCTACTGCCTTCTTCACATTCTCCATCGTGTTTGCTGTGACCAGAGCGTGCAGTGGCTCATCTTCCCCTGGCAGCATCTGTCCATCTTTCCGGCCAACCTTGCCCTCCTTCACTGAGCCTTTCCCTCGGATCATGATTTTGGCATTGCATTCTTTCTCGATATTCTTCAATGTATTGCCTCTGAAAGGGAGAGGGAGACAGCGTGAGGGACAGGACAGGGTCACAACAAACTCAGAGCAAAAGGACAGGTAGCACCTCATTGCAAGGTCCCTAGACAAAGCTCTCCAGGATGGGAAACCATCTCAGTGGAAGATTCAGGATGTCACACCAGTGCAATTCACAGCATGTTGCAAAGTGCTTCACAATCAATGAACATGATGATTCAGTCCATTATATTTCTGCAATCATACAGCACAAGCAGCACTCTCACCGCACAATGCACGGGTAAATCCACATAGCATGGTAAAACCAGAGACAATTTCCCACCACCCAAAGGGTTTACTGCCCTCTCAAACTGGAGAGCAGGACCAGAGCCTGCCGCTATACCTGGGTCCAATTAGCAGGCCGACAAAATTGATCTCTGGGTATTCATCCTGCGGGATCATCACCTTGTCACTCACACGTGTGGCCGGTGGCCTGTAGGAAAGGAAGATAAAGTTAATGGCTTGTGTGCACAGAGGAACAAGTTGTCAGCCAAGCCATAACAGGCCGTGCAAAGCAGAAGGCCAAGGATGAGCAGCACACCACAACAGAGACAACAATTCAATCTCAGCTGCTGCTCAGTTCTCAGGCTCCATTCAGAGAGGGGAAGAGTTCCTGCCACATTACTACACATCCATTCAAGGCTCTTATTTCCAGATACTGTCAGCAGTTAGGCACACCAATCCCTTTCATTCGGTTCCACACTAAAAATTATTGGTGCCCCAAAACCATCAAGTTTCACCTTGAACAGTGTTGCTATTGACCAGTCTTCTATCACTCGTTAACCTGTACATTCTCACACTCAGCGCCTGATCAGGTTACTCAGTTTAACTGTTTTGGCTGCTTCTTCACTCATAACTCTTGGGGCTGAATCAGCCTCACATTCAAATCAATCATGACCTTACCAAACTGTCAAACTCAAGGGGGCCTGGCTGTATGAAACACACGGTAGTCACCTTATTTCCCCCACCCAGTCACATCATATCCACCGAGTAATTAGTGCCTTACACTCTCCTCTCCATACTCATGGCTCAGCTGCCTGCTCGAACCACGAAACTCTTCACTACCCTCCACCAGCTCAGGGCTCCAACAATCTTCTATCTTTAAACAAGCTTCCTTTAAAGGTTGGCTGCCAGCCACTGGTTGTACTTCCCAATCTCCCACACACAAGTCTGACTTACTTGTAATCTGCTGGCGGCTTGAAGTCAGGGTTGAGGGCAATCATCTCCTGAATGAGGTTGTGCCTCTCCTCTTCCAGCTTCTTCCGAGTTCTGAACTCTCGGGTGTTGAGCCTCTTGCCCTCGCTGTTGTAGATTGGCTCAGGTGAGGGGGACCTGTGCAGGGATTACAAGCCGTCACAACCACCTTACTCGTGAGCTGTGCATCTTAGTAACTCTACTGCAGCAAAATGTTTTTAAAAAGCACCTCTCCTACACTTCCCTAAACTTCTCAAACTTATTTACCACAGTTCTTAAGCACTTGATATGAGACATTGAAATGAGCAAGTTGTTGTTAGCCTGAGCTGAGAATTGTGCTCCTAAATTGTTGAACTGGTTAACACCACTGGCTGTAGACGACAATTACCACTCAAAGTGCTCACGCCCACATCGACATTGTATGGCTGGAGAGGCAGTAAACTACATTAAACTCGAGCTGGTTTTGATTTGTGCTAAAGGCTGTGAACAGGGAGTTAATGAGACAGATTTAAGAAATAATTGAAAAAAAAAATCAGGTAACATTTGTCATTCTAAAACCAACTTGAGGTCAGCTGACCACCACCGGGATACCCCTCTTGTTAACTGAGCGGGCTCAAAAATCCCCAGTGGGAGCCCTCTCCGTATCGTTCAGACCCACACAGAACGTGCTGGAACTGGGGCTAACATGAATCGAGTTGTGTGAGAATGCGTACCCAGCAGAGCTAACCATACGTCAGTGATGCTTTTATTGCAGTGAGTTTCCCTTTCCTTTTGACAAAAATAAAGATTGTTGCTTTATGGAAGCTGAGTTGTTTACTAATAAGCAAAAAGCAAATTGAACCTCACCATGACTCCTCAGGCTCTGCAGTTTGTACCTTCACAGCCCAGATACTAAAACTGTTCAGCAACCTGTCATTGACTCCCTCTATCCCTTGGGTATCCCTGAATTCAAGGCTGATCATTCTAGATGGTTCAGAGTGGAAAACAACCCTCCCCTGAGATAGAGAGAGAAAAGCAAATTACTCTAACTTCACTGAGAGAAACATGAAGAACTCTAATGAGCTGCCAGGGAGTCAAATGTAGCAACTCCATGCCAGCAGACAGGTAGCGCAGAGGGTCAGTGCTGCCAAAGTCTTGTGGGTTCACAGAGGAAGACTGACAGCAGTACATGCTTATCTTATCAAGCTTCGAGATCAGGAGTGCAAACCTAAGGCCTTGGAGGCTGACCCAACTCTATGGATAAGCAGGGATCTGGTCTCTGTTGGAAGTGCCATTCGGAATATACGGGCGCCTGCTGCTGGTGAGGGGCCCGGAGCTGCCCTATCCCAAGCCAACCTTCCCCCGCCCCCCCCCACCCCATTTTTTGCTCCACTGGGTGATTTTTGATCTCTGAACACGGACCCAGTCAACAAGAGGTGTGCCAGTGTATATTTTCCTCTCCCTCCCACCCTGTAAGGAACTGAGATCTGTTTGACAACTCAGCAATATAGGGTGGGTGCTGTCTTATTCTGTGACGACCTCATAAGGAGGCAAGACAAAAGGTTAGAGGCTTTGATTACATCTCAAGCTAGCAGATTAGAAATCCACTGGCAACAACATTAAATCTGCACAAAACTCATTTAAAAAATCATATACTAAAACAGAAGAAAAATTAAAAAATATTGCTACTGGCTGACACATGCTTCAGACTGAGAAGTTAAAAAGGAGTTATTCGAGACACTTAACGGCCTTTTCCAGTTTCTTCAGGTATCGATTGATGGGACGCAACCTGTTCTCCCGGACTTACTCAACTAGTTTTGCTAGTCCTCTGAGCAGTTTCTGTGCTAAAGAGACATGTTAAGCCTTGCTAGCAGTCCCAGACTGCTTCGCTTCCCTCTCTCTTTCCTCTTGGATATACAATTAAGTGAAAAAAAAAGTATAAATGGTCAGGAAAAGTACAGCTTCTTTCCAAACCATGCAATACAGGCTTGGATCCCACGTAGCGCACCTGTAAACCCTGCTATTAGTTTAGACTAAATACAAATTTCAAAAGACTTTTTACAAGAGTTGTCAACAAAAGGGGAATTTTGATTAAAAAGGACATGGGTTGGGGGACTGGTTTAGATGTCAATAAAAGTAGGGTTACACATTTCAACCTTGTAAACACAGGCCTCAGCATTTCTAGGGTTGCAATAAATGGTTTCTGCTTTACCAGCAAAATTTGGCACATTACACATCTGATTAAATTAATTTAGTCTAGCTTTCCTTCAAATCTAGTTGCACCAAGTTAACCCAAAGACAAACAAAGCAGAATCCAATCAGACCGAGAGTGAAACCTTTGGCGTGCACGTACAGGAATTGCAAACAGACGTGCATACACCGGTGCAACCCTAAGAACTCGAGGCCTCTTTCTGGATACCTTGCTAGTTAATGAATCATCACCTTTTAGAATCAATAGCTGCTGGTCAAGTACCATCCGTCTCAAGCTAAAACTCGTGCAGCTTCAGCTAACCAAAACCAAATATGATTTTTTTTTTAAAAATTAAGACACTGAGCTACTAAAATGGTCATCAATACAATTACAAAATGGAAAATATTATCAGTCTGCCCTGTGCTAGGAACAGCCAACGGAAAACTACTGGTCCTGCAGCCAGCCATTTCAGACCTACTCCCTATAGAACCCTCCACTTTTAATTCACATAACCTCAGGGCTGTCTACATTCAGGTCTTTGTGGAGAGTTGATTTGTGAGAATGCAGCAGATTATCCTACATAAAACAAAGCCGCATATACAGAGGAACCTTGACTATCCAAACAGCATGGACGGGAACTTCAGATAATCGAAGTTCCTCTGTACACGAGAAAACATACAGAGGAACCTCGATTATCCAAATATCTCAAGTTCCCGATAATCATTGTCTACAATGATTAAAAATGAACCCGGCTTACTGAAATGCGGAGACATCGATTGGAGCCCAGGTACTGTCTCCAAACGACTGATCGACCGCCTTCTCTCCCCCCACACTTTCTCTGGAGTTCTACACTGGGGTGCACCCTAAACCCTGCTTCCCCAGATAACCTCTCCAACGTCGTCCTGTACAGGGCAAAGGTGGAACCTGTCAAAAAGCTGCAGTAAAAAGTTGTGTCTGTGCTATTTTGAGATTCACCCCCCAAAAGGCAACAGTAGTCTTACTGTTGGTGTCTAGTCCGGCTACCCTTGGGTGGGTGGGGTTCATGGGGATGGAGGGGCGTGGGCTTGCACGCGCTATGCTGCTGCCGAGTCTCCTTAATGGGGAGTGGACTTAGCAAGTGCTCGGTGTGCGTCAATCCCATTGAACTTATGGGTGGAGGAGCTTCACCAATGCTGCAGGTCCCTTACATACAAGTGTGTGTCTGTCTGCTCAGAAACAAACCCTGAGGCAGAGAGGGTGCAAGGCAGGTAGTGCGAGGAGAAAGGAAACTTCCGAAAACTCCGAGCCCCAGAGTGGCATTGAATCAATTAACTGAATAAGCAATTATCTGAACAAAATAGTGCCCACCCATCTCATTTGAATGATTGATGTTCCTCTGTAATTAACTGTGAAGTGGCTAACCCACTCAACGGGATTGCCGAGTCTCATCACCAAGCCTTATTTTCTCCCTACGCTTTGGAAGGGACTAGATCGCTGGGGTATCGAACTCCCAGTCACCAGTACCTCTCTGACCAACTGACGATTACCATTCAATGTCTGACCCCAAACTGTTGTGTACTGGGAGGTTTTACAAAAGACACTGTATCCCAGCACAACCCTCCCACACTGACAAACACCCGGGCTTTTGTCAATGCAAGGAATAGGAGGCACTGACATCAACAAAGCCACATCAATGTTTAATGGAGGCGAGAGAGGGGAGGTTTCGACTATGGATCAACTGAAGATCCACAGTATGCCTAGTATCAATGTATAACCTGGAAACAAAGGGCATGGGACAGGAGAGGGCAGCTCACAAGCAATAATCAGATTCTATACCAGGACAAGGGAAGTTTCAAGAGCAAATGCTCCAGAGGATAAGCCACCAGAAAAGAGCTCATGCCTACAGAAACTGGACCCCAGGGCAGACCAGGCTCAAACTACAGATGCCCAAGAACCCAGCTAAACTGGCATTTTCAACTGAGAGGCTGGGCAGAGACGCAGGACTTTCCTGGCCCAGTCAATCTGGTGTGTGCCCGGATTGTAGCCATGGATGACACAGTGCCACCACCAACCACCCCAAAAATCTCAGTCTGCCCATGAGAAGTGAAAGCCCGGGTTGCTCCATGGCAGGGAGGTCACTTACGAAAGGGAATCTGTATTTGACAAGTACCCAACAGAAATATGTATACAGCTCCAGTGAGGAGTGTCTTTGTTGACTGGCACGCGCACACAGCCCTTAAGCTGGCCCCTCTTCTGCCACACTAACAGCTAAAAGCAGGAGGGCTGACAGGACCAATGGATTTCCTAAACAATTGGGAGTATTATTGGCTGTTGGCGAACACTCGAGAAAGGCAGGTCAGAACAAGAAAGCCAACATGTTTTTCTCATCAGTGCAAACAAATAAAAAAATTAAAATTTCTGTTACTCATTTAAGAACTTATTTTACAGTTTAACAACTACTCCAGGACAGCTGTGGTCACTTCCTAACAGCACCAAGCGAAAGGGGCAGCAAACCAAAAGAGGAAAACAATAAATAAAATTTTCACCAATTCAAAAGTTGAACCAAAACCAGCACCGGAAACTGCCCAAACTACAATGGGATTGAAATTGTTGATGTATTCATTATTAATTGAAAATAAAACCGTTAAGTAAGCAAATGGAGAACAAAATAAATTCTGAATTACATTTGCTGTTTTAAAAAGGCTCTGAGGCAAGTCACTATTCACCAAGCGCTGATAGAGATCAAGGTGCGTTGCACCCACTGAACACATTTAGAATGAGATATTGGGAGAAAACAGTAATGTTAACGAGGTTGGCCTGAGATCTGGTTAAGCTGATAGCAGTGAGCGAGAAGGGACAAAGAGGTTATAGTCAGAATCGGAGGGTGGCCTCAAGATGGACGCACACAACACTAGAGGAGAAAGAGCCAAGTCATAGAGATTCAACTGCAGGAACTCTCCCCCTACATTGCCGATGGTACTGCCTTTTGTTTTGTGGGGAGAAAAAGAGGAGGGTCCTGCTAGATGGGAAAGGTTGACTGGGCCTTTTTGCTTTGACTCCAGACACCTTGCTACTTTCAGGAAACAGTGGGGTTCTCATTCTGGGGAAGAAAACCCAGTACAGCTGTTTCCCACCAGGTGATATGTTGGATTAACAAAGCTCACTACCTGGAACAAATCAAAGTGTCACAGCAGTTGCAGGGTAGGTGGTGGGGGAGGAGGAGGCACTTAGGTTCCATAAAATCGCAAACTTAATGAAGACAAATTAGGTAACTTCCCTGCCTTCATTGGAAACAATGCTTCGAAGAGAGGTCAAGCCAAATCTGTTCCTGCTTTGGGTGAGAGGGTGGGGAATATCAACTGGGGTGACACAGTGGCTCAGTGGTTAGCACTGCTACCTCACAGCACCAGGGACCCAGGTTGGATTCCCATCTCGGGTGACTGTGTGGAGCTTGCACATTCTCCCCGTGTCTGTGTGGGGTTTCCTTCGGGTGCTCAGGTTTGCTCCCACAGTCCAAAAATGTGCAGGTTAGGGTGGATTGGCTGTGGGAAATTGTCCCATCGCGTCCAGGGATGTGCAGGTTAGGATGGATTGGCCGTGGGAAATTGCCCATAATGTGAGGTGTATTAGTTAGGGGTAAATACAGAGCAGGGGAATGGGTCTGGGTGAGATGCTCTTTGGAGAGTCGGTGTGGGCTTGTTAGGCCAAATGGCCTGTTACCACACTGTAGGAAATCTAATCTAAATTACCTAACAAGGAGTTTGGAGCGGATGCAAAAGGGAAATGGGAGAAAACTCAGACTGAAATTGTCGTACAAGGCAAGAATGAGGAAGGTAGAAAGGTAAAGAAAGACACCAAGGGAGGGAGGAAGGGAGACAGCCAACACATTACATGGCAAAGTGGCCAGCATTAGCTGCTGTGCGGCTGTCAGATTTCGACTCTCCGGTTACTGTCTTGCCCTGAACTACCCCATTCCTTGAAAGAAATCAACAGAAAACTGAGACCACAGCTGTCCCTCACCCCCAGTTCATTTTATGTTTTAAGTTTTAAAAGAAAATGATTAAACCTTTAACCTCAAGAGAACAAAATAAATGTAAATGGTGACCATTTCCATTCCTGTACTGAAAATAGCATTAAGGTAAAAGGATACCATAAACATGAGATTATCCAATTCCAATAACAAACCACATCACACATTTCTTATGCGATGACACCAAGTATTGAAAAGGAAAATTGTTACTGTCAGCTGGTTTAAAACTTTCCCAACCTGTCCTCAGGGTTTGGGGGGATACCAAGGTCTCCAGTACGCAGTTTGCGGGTCAGGTCTTCAATCTGAAGTTGCACTGGAAGAAACCAGGTTAGGAAAAAAAGGACGGAAAAGAAAAGTTACATAAATTCTCAAATCGTTATCAAAACACAGCACGGAGCTTTGGAGGCACAGTGCAATGAACGTTTCAAAAACAGCATCAACATTTCGTCAAAAATAAAACAAGATATCGGTAATGAAATTTAAGACACCAACTTGCAACACAATCCTAACACAGGGTAATTTTTAAAACACGTGCTCTGTAACAGTATCAAAAAGAACAGGATTACAGCTAGGAAAGGTCCATATTAGGGTTGCCACAATACAAAAACAATTTTGTTAGAAGTACAAAGTTTAATTTGAGTCCGTAGTTTGCTGCTCCTTCAGGGCTGGAAGGATTAATTTCCGTTATGTTCGGATTGATTAAAGTAGGTCTTCCGGCCTACCTGTCACTCTGTCAGGAGTAAAAAAGGCAATCCTAAACAGTAAACTTGTAAAGAACAATTAATTTTTCAGGTGCATTTTCCCAAAGTAACAGCTCAGCAGTAAGTATCCGAAAATATCCACTGCAGACATGTCCATTTCGGGTACACAGGAAGCTTGACAATGCAGTAAAGTGCAATCCAATTTCCATGTATCTAACAGAGCTGGGGAGAAGCTACAGCAAGACGAATCGAATGCATTGGTGGCCCATCGGATCAGGATTCGGGCAAGTGGGGAGAAATGTGATACTTCCAGCCCTGTTGCTGCCGCCAGTCACACCTGTTCATTCAACCTCTCGGATCATCTAGAGTTCAATTTGAAAGCTAGGTAGAACCTGCTAATTTTAACTTAATGCTCAAGAACAAGGCAGTGTTGGAACCTGGTAGTCATGCACAGCGCTTTCAGTAAAAGACAAACCTTAGTAAAGCTAAAGAGGGGCAAAAACATTTTATCTTGGCAAGGAAATGAATCAATTAATTAAAAGCTCTTCAAACATTCAAAAACACATTATAAACTGAGTAACCTGAAAAATGGCAATGTCGGAAACCAGGCGAGACACTGAATAATGATTACTGATCCGTGTTAAGATGACATAAGTCTGATTTCAATCTGTCACCACCTTACTAAGGGGTCAGACAGAAATGTGAAGAGGGCTGACTTAACCTTCAACACTGTTCACTTTTGCCAGTTGAAAAGGAGGGACTGAAACAGGGCATATCTTTTCACTTCATCAGACAACAGCAACTGGTCAACAGGAATAAAAGCTGCACTACCTGACACCTCAAACCCAAGTGAACACCATATACATTTCAGCAGTAAAAGATGACAAAGTATTTCAATCAAACGGACGGCAGTGTATCAGCTCGACATCATATTCTGCAGAAGCCTCTCTTCTGGCACAGTTTATAGACAAATTGCAGGCTTAGCAATGAGCAGCAATCATCTCAGTTGAACATTTTTGTCAACTAGCCTATTCCATTAAGAATTCTGTGCGCAACTCTCCATGATTGCATGACCAACTGTCTTCAGAAGCTAGCGTGTCAGGGACAACTTTCACCTTTTCAGCTCTCCAGACTGGAGGGTTTGGTGAGATAGAGGAATGAAAAGCTCCAACATTGTAAATTTCAATCAATCAATCTGGCTGTTCAGAAGCAGGTCTTAACAAGAGGAAGAGAACAGGGCAGGGTGGGGGGGCAGATTCTGAAACTGTATCACTGGCCCATCAATACCATGTGAGTGCTCTCACCACGACACAGAAAAATCAGAAGTGTCACACAAAATAGAAGCTGTGAACGTCAAGATAGGAGCGGGGTCTGGGCAATTCCTCACCTGCTGGTGAGGAGGGACAAGTTGGGTAAACTGCTACCTGTTAAAACAACCCATCTTAAAAAAATTCACAGAAAATTAATGAAACTGTTTGGTGATACCAATGATATGTCAAGTGTTTGAATGAGAGATGCGTTTTTGGCTGTAAAATTGATTGCATCAGAGGACCAGAGTTCAAAGTGTAGGTTAAAATGACCTGCTCCTGTACAGTGCCTGCCTTATGTACACCAGTTCAGGATTTGACTCTGTCCCTCCTTTGACGTGAAAGGCAGAGGGCTGAGTGGTCAATCTGGATATGGGTTGCTCGAGAATCTGTCCATGCTGTCACTGGTCACACATTTTCAGACAGAAAAGCTCGGCTCTCATGGGCAGTGTCGTCACTAGGTTCCTCTCATCTGGCAGACTGCGAGCACCAGGGGACAACCTGACCTAACTGATGCACCTTCAGCAAAAATATCATCCACCAGCACTCCCAAATTCCAGACAGCCACAAATAGAGAACTGTGCTTCCATATGTCGTCAGCCCCCTCGCTTGAGATCCAACTGAATGTTATGCAGTCATTTCGTGACAACCCCACCCTCCCAAACCTGGTTGGCGCCCTAGTGACAACACCACCATCAATTTGAGAGCTTGGCCGCATAAAATCTGGATACATTTGCAAAAGTTGGTTAAAAACATCCTGTTTCACGTCTGTAAAAGCAGAAGCTATGAGCGCCAAAGTAAGGAGGCAGCGGATAGAATGTCACCGAGTTGTAACTGATTATTGTGGCATCCCCAATATATCTAAATAACCTTAAAAGACATTACAGCAGTTTATACATCGCATTTATAAAGAAACTTTTGCATCTGAACATTTGCAGCACACTCTTCTTTTTAAAATGATTACACTTTTGAATTAAGACTTGGATTACCTTTAGAAACAATGAACAGGCAGCATAAGTGGGTTAAATCCTTACCGATATAAGCACGCTCCTGATCACGGGTCAGTCCAGGTGGAATCACAGTCGGCATCCCAGGAATGACTGTTTTCTGATCCGAAGTCTCATTGCTCCAGCGACTTCTTTTCCTCCTCTTCTGTCCAAAGTCATCTTTAAAATAATTTTTAAAAGAAAAAAAAAACACCAGGAACGTGAGTATCGGCTGCGCGCAAAACCGGCGAGGGGATCCTCCTCACGCCTACAATTCTCGCGGGCAGATCCCAGGTGCGATGCATTTCCTGGAAGCCCACCCCCGTAACCCCTGTGACATGTTTACATAGCAAGCCGCCTGTTGTAATTCGGGTATTCACTATACCGAAAGGACTCTGGGAGACTGCCAGCAGCGCCGCCCCAGTGGCGGGAGGCCAGGACTGCAGCGTGACCTGTTTACATAGGAAAGCTCCCATGGCAGCGACAGAAAAGCCCGCAATTAATAAATCCAAAGGACACATGGACAGAAAGAAAGGGAATCGACATGTGTGAGGGGGGGGGGAATAAGCGTGTTTAAATAAAGTGGAGCGGGGGAAAAAGACAGGGATGGGCGAACACTTATGTCAAAAGGGTGAAATTCAAACAAATTTAAGCCAGAATAGGTTTAGTTACTGGAATAGGTTTAAATACAACGAAATGGACAACTAAACAAACAGAAGAAAAAAGGAAACAAACACAAACAAAACGAAGAAAGAGACGAATAAAGACAAAACAAAACGATGAGTTTCTCTTATTTTCTCAGCTCGGTCACAGGGACATCCCTGTACTTCACTCACCGTCGAGCGCCGGGCTCTCGATACCGCGTTTGTTGCCCACGGCCTGCAGCATTTTACCGCCCGCGGGGGAGGTGTGGGCCCCGCTCGCCATTTCCCTCTCACTTCACCCACACCGTCCCCGGGGGAGAGGGGGAAGGGGCTGAGGGTAACCCCGACCCCTCACCGAGCCGCCCGAAACCCCCGCCGCCGGCCAGGGGAGGCCCAAAGCTGAGGTAAAGGAGCGGCGGCTCAGAGCGGGGAAGCCCGCAAGGCCGCGGAGGGAACGCCGGAGACTGAGCGGCGTCGGCGCCACAACATGGCGGCCGCGGCCTCAGGGAGACGGTTTGACGAACGGTGGAGTGGGGCGGGTACGTCCGGCGCACCGCCACCGCGCGGACGACCCTATTGGACGGGGTGGGTGGGGGGGGCGCACTTCGTCACGTAGGATCCACAGGTCCCATTGGTCGGATCGCCCGTCCGTCAGGCGGAAACTCGCCTCCCAGTGGCCGAGGCCACCGTCTAACGTAGCGATTGGTGGGGATGTCCATCCATCAGCGGAGGAACCGTCTCCCATTGGGTAAGGCTCCCGTCCCTCAGATACAAACAGAGGATAGGCCCGTTTCCACGTACGTCGGACCGTCACCCCTTCCGCTCCCTACTGATTGGTCGGAACCAGCCTTTGAACGGACCTCTAACTCTCATTGGTCGGGGCACCCGACTGAAAGATTGGAACCAAGGGCGACTATTGGGGGTGGCGGCTGTCCGTCAAAAAACCGGAAACACGTAGCCCTTGATTGACAGGCGCCGGAGGGAAAGCCGTAGCAAGACAATCACCCCCGCCCCTACAAGCCACCCCATCCCCCAACAGCCGCCTCACCTCGCTCCCGCGGCGCCTGACCGAACGAAGACATCATAAAGAAGCGGCCCGGCTCTTCCATCGGAAGGTCAGTAGGCGATTGTGGGTGACTTTTTTTTGTTTGCCTTTGCCTCGTCTACTTGGTCTGGGTGTTGGAGCCGGGTGCTGTGCTCTAACGGACTCGCTAACGTCCGGGCCTCGGGGAGGGTTCCTTTCACTCGACCTCGAGCATCTTCGCGCGGCGGAATAGGCCGGACTGTACTCCGCATGCGCCGCGCTCTCCCGAGGACCCGCCCCCGCCCCCTCACGGATCGCCCTTTCCGATTAGTCGTCAGCGCCGTCAGTCAGCCGTGGACCGACACCCGATTGGCCGCAGCGCCCGTCCGTCACGGGCTCCCTCTTCCGCCTGCCCCGCCCTCCGAACGATCCCTTTGTTCGTGTCCCCACCCCTCCCTCTGATTGGCCGCCGTCGGTGGCCGGGGCCATCGGTCTTTCCCTAGCCTTCCGATTGGTCCACCCGCACGTCTATCTCCCTGTGTCCCACTCCGATTGGGTGGCGATGCCCAACCGGTCTCTGCATGGGGGGGGTCACCTGACCTGACCCGGAAATGTCAACTCTGCTTGCTCTCTGCCCACATGCTGCCAGAGTTGAGAGTGTGGTGCTGGAAAAGCACAGCACAGCAGGTCAGGCAGCATCCTAGGAGCAGGGAGAGTCAACGTTTTGGCCATCAGTTAAAAATCACCCAACACCAGGTTATAGCCCAACAGCTTTATTTGGGAAGCACTAGCTTTCGGAGCGCTGCTCTTTCACCAGGAGGTTGTGCAAAATCTTTCCTGATTTAGATTAGGTTAGATTCCCTACGGTGTGGAAACAGGCCCTTTGACCCAACTAATCCAAACCGACCCTCCGAAGAGTAACCCACCCAGACCCATTTCCCTCTGACTAATGCACCTAACATCACTGGCAATTTAGCACGGCCAGTCCACCTGACCTGCGCATCTTTTGGACTGTGCGGGGAAACCCACGCAGACACTGGGAGAATGTGCAGACTCCACACAGACAGTCACCTGAGGTTGGGATCCTGGTGCTGAGAGGCAGCAGTGCTAACCACTGAGCCTCTGATGAAGGGCTTATGACCGAAACATTAATTCTACTGCTCCTCAGATGCTGCCTGACCTACTGTGTGCTTTTCCAGTGTCGTGCTCTTCGACTCTGATCTCCAGCATCTGCAGTCTTCACTTTCACCCACACATGCTGCCAGACCTCCTTAGCTTTTCCCGTGAATTTCTGAATTCCTGCATTTTTTTAAGGTTTATTCTAAACTGAATTAGAATCAGCTTTATTGTCACATGAACTCGGACGAGTACGGTGAAAAGTTAGAGCACCAGGAGCAGATTAGAGCCGGACAGCACGGGTGAGTCAGAAATCTCACAAGAACAGGCTGCAATCAAACACAACACCAAGTTACAAACTGGTGATTTCTGACTTTGCCCACCTCGCTCCATCATACAGCATGGAAACAGACCCTTCGGTCTGTGCCAACCAGATATCCTAACCTAATCTAGTCCCATTTGGCCCATATCCCTCCAAACCCTACCTATTCGTATACCCATCCAGATGCCTTTTAATTTTTGTCATTGCACCAGCCTCCACTACCACCTCTGGCAGCTCATTCCATACAAGCACCACCCTCTGCGTGAAAATGTTTCCCCTGAGGTACCTTTTAAATCTTTCCCCTCTCACCTTAAACCTCTGGATTTGGTCTCCCCTACTCTGGGGAAAAGACCTTGTCTATTCACACTATCCTTGCCCCTCATGATTTTGTAAATCTCTATAAGGTCACTCCCCTCTTCTAATACTCCAGGGAAAACAGCCCCAGCCTATTCAGCCTCTCCCTGTAATTCAAACCTTCCAACCCTGGCAACATCCTTTTCTAAACCCTTTTAAGTTTCACAACATCCTTCCTATAGCAGGGAAACCAGAGTTGCACACAGTATTCCAAATGGGAATTCTTGAGTACAAATTGGAGTGGCATGGTGACTCAGTGGTTAGCATTGCTGCCTCACAGCACCAGGAACCCGGGTTCAATTCCAGCCACTGGCGTCTATTTGGATTTTGCACATTCTCCCCTTGTCTGCATGGGTTTATTCTGGGTACTCCAGTTTCCTCCCACATTCCAAAGATCCACAGGTTAGGTGAGTTGGCCGAGCTAAATTGACTTGTAGTGTTCAGGAATGTGAAGGTTAGGTGCTTTAGTCAGGGGTAAATATGGGATAATAGGGTAAGTGAATGGGTCTGGGAGGGTTTGTCTTCGGAGGGTCAGAGGGGACTTGTTGAGCCGAAGGGCCTGTTTCCATACTGTAGGCCTTCTATTATATGCAATTAAAATCATAGGATCCCTACTGTGTTGAGACTGTCATCCATCTCCTTCTGGAATGTGCCTTTGCAAAGGAAGTCTGGAGAGAGATGCAGTGGTTTTTGTTGAAGTGCTTCCCGAGCAGCTCCGTGGCTTGGGATTCCGTACTGTACAGTCTGTTCTCTGGGGTGCGCACCGAGACAGACATCAACTGCTCCTGGAGGATCATCACCTCGGTGCAAGATGCTCTTTGGTCTGCCCGAACCTTGTTAGTCTTCCAGAATAAAGAGTTGACCTTGACCGAGTGTTGCAGACAGCACATTCCAAGGTCCAGGACTATGTGCGAAAGGACCGTTTTAAAAAAAATTGAATTGGAATCAGCTTTATTGTCACATGAACGCATGAGTATGGGACAGTTACTGCCAAGGTAGAGTGAGAAAAGACCACTGTCTGAGGTCTTCCTGCTGATGGTAAAATGGGATCCATTCAGTTATTGGACCTTCCCAGTGTCTCCAGTATATGTAAATATTAGAACTGTATCTGGAAGAGGGGCCTTTGGTTTTTTTGGATAAAGTTGCAGTCCACAATGTTTTGTTCATTTACTTGATAAGCAACTGTACAGAACCAAGTGGTGTTGTGACAACGTATATGTACAAAGAGATTTTTTTTATGAATGAAAAATATTTTTGCAATAAACAATTTTCTCTACAGTGTAGAAGCAGGCTGTTCTGGCTATTGAGTCCACACCTACTGAAGGGCATTCCCCCCCCCCCCGCCAGGCGCACTCCCCCTGCACCCTGCTATGTAACCATGCATTTTCCGTGTCTAATCCACCTAGCCTGCACACTGTGGGCAACTTAGATTGTTGCAAGGTTTGTAGCTCAGATTGGGTTTAAGGCGTAGGTTTGCTCGCTGAGTTGTAGGTTTGATATCCAGACGTTTCATTACCTGGCAAGGTAACATCATCAGTGGCGACCTCCAAGTGAAGCCACTGATGATGTTACCCAGCCAGGTAATGAAACGTCTGGATATCAAACCTACAGCTCTGCGAGCAAACCTACACCCTATTTAGATGATTAGATTCCCTACAGTATGGAAACAGGCCCTTCGGCCCAACAGGTCCACACCAACTCTCCGGAGAGTAACCCACCCAGACCCATTCTCCTGTGACTAATACACCTAGCACTATGGGCAATTTAGCACGGACAATCCACCCTAACCTACACATCTGTGGACTGTGGGCAGAAACCAGAGCACCCAGAGGAACCCCACGCAGACACAGACTGTGGAAATTTGACACGGTCGCCCAAGGCTGGAATCGAAACTAGGTAGAGTTGGGCTGCAATGCTCACCACTGATGGCAGTCAATTCTTCGGGAGAGAAAGAATTTAGAAAAATGAAGAGATAAAAGAAATGAAAAGTGACCTTTTATAAGTTGGTTTTACCTTTTTTTTAAAGTTCTCCCTTTTAACTCAATGAAGGAGAACATTCTGGAAGGAGACAGAGAGGTCAAATTGGATACCTCTGCTCAGAGGCAGGTTGGTGTGATCACGAGAGGGTGGAACAGAAATGTCCTGGCACAGTTCTCGCACCTTTAAGATTGGAAATGACCTGCAGATTTTTTGAGACTGAAATGGGGATTGAAAGAAGTGCTGAGTGAAGGAGTGAGGATGTGTAACAGCGAGCAGGATGCCGGTGAGGTTCTCTCCCTTTCAGAGGGAAGGGAACAGAACTGATGAGGTTTCTGGGATGTGAAGGCACAAGGAGTTGCTGAGGTGGGCCTTGCTTGTCTAAGGCAGCTCCGAATGACTCTGGCTGAATGGAATGACCGTTTCAAGGACGTAGCCAAGTTTCAGCTGCATGTGGCAGGGAGACGGGGACTACACGGGGAGCACCGGAACGGGGCCCATTTGTAACTACGCGGGGAGCACCGGAACGGGGCCCATTTGTAACTACGTGGGGAGCACCAGAACGGGGCCCATTTGTAACTACGTGGGGAGCACCAGAACGGGGCCCATTTGTAACTACGCGGGGAGCACCGGAACGGGGCCCATTTGTAACTACGTGGGGAGCACCGGAACGGGGCCCATTTGTAACTACGTGGGGAGCACCAGAACGGGGCCCATTTGTAACTACATGGGGAGCACCAGAACGGGGCCCATTTGTAACTACATGGGGAGCATCAGAACGGGGCCCATTTGTAACTACGCGGGGAGCACCAGAACGGGGCCCATTTGTAACTACGCGGGGAGCACCAGAACGGGGCCCATTTGTAACTACATGGGGAGCATCAGAACGGGGCCCATTTGTAACTACGCGGGGAGCACCAGAACGGGGCCCATTTGTAACTACGCGGGGAGCACCGGAACGGGGCCCATTTGTAACTACGCGGGGAGCATCAGAACGGGGCCCATTTGTAACTGCGCGGGGAGCATCAGAACGGGGCCCATTTGTAACTGCGCGGGGAGCACCGGAACGGGGCCCATTTGTAACTACGCGGGGAGCATCAGAACGGGGCCCATTTGTAACTACACGGGGAGCACCAGAATGGGGCCCATTTGTAACTACGCGGGGAGCACCGGAACGGGGCCCATTTGTAACTACGCGGGGAGCATCAGAACGGGGCCCATTTGTAACTACGCGGGGAGCACCGGAACGGGGCCCATTTGTAACTACGCGGGGAGCACCGGAACGGGGCCCATTTGTAACTGCGCGGGGAGCAGCAGAACGGGGCCCATTTGTAACTACGCGGGGAGCACCAGAACGGGGCCCATTTGTAACTGCGCGGGGAGCAGCAGAACGGGGCCCATTTGTAACTACGCGGGGAGCACCGGAACGGGGCCCATTTGTAACTGCGCGGGGAGCAGCAGAACGGGGCCCATTTGTAACTACGCGGGGAGCACCAGAACGGGGCCCATTTGTAACTGTGCGGGGAGCAGCAGAACGGGGCCCATTTGTAACTACGTGGGGAGCACCGGAACGGAGCCCATTTGTAACTACGCGGGGAGCACCGGAAC
>NC_057754.1:1351741-1372187 GCF_004010195.1 Chiloscyllium plagiosum
TCGGAGGGTCAGCGCTGAGGGAGCGGGCACTGTAAGAGTTGTTGTTGTATACTGTGCTGCCACCTTGTGGCCCTGACCGAGCACGGAGAACCATTTGGTGAGGTCTATCAGGGACATGGTGCTGGTCAGCTGAGGACCCAGAACAACCCGCTCAACAACAGAAGCTGCGAGCCCAGACTGAAACGTTTCTCCATTCTGTTCCACACTGTCACCGATAAACCATGTGGCCCTGTCTGTTTGTCTGTCTGTGTGCAGAATGAGGAGATTACAAGGGCGCTGTGATGGAATTTGTTGTGGAGTGTGCTGGCTGCCTTATAAATATTTACCTGCTGTTAGGGTCTAACGGCCTGTGTGAAACAAGGAGGCTAGCTCAGTCCGGAAACTAGAACATCAAGGATACTGGGAACGTGGCATTCATCCTAAAACGTTACCTCCTGTGATAATCCAGCAATAGCGGGATGCGATAGACAGTGCACTGATACCCAATGGACACATTAGTCCAGCTGAGGTCTAACTGCTCCAATTCCAGACCCTAAACCTGTCACACAACCCCTTCTCCCCGAGGACAGGCACTGGACTGGGCTCAGACTGTACCCCAGAGAGAGTCAGCCCCTTCAGGGAGAGGGAGGGAGACCCCAGTGAGGGTCAGCCCCTTCGGGGAGAGGGAGGGAGACCCCAGTGAGGGTCAGCCCCTTCAGGGAGAGGGAGGGAGACCCCAGTGAGGGTCAGCCCCTTCGGGGAGAGGGAGGGAGACCCCAGTGAGGGTCAGCCCCTTCAGGGAGAGGGAGGGAGACCCCAGTGAGGGTCAGTCCCTTCGGGGAGAGGGAGGGAGACCCCATACCCCAGTGAGGGTCAGCCCCTTTGGGGAGAGGGAGGGAGACCCCAGTGAGAGTCAGTCCCTTCGGGGAGAGGGAGAGAGACCCCAGTGAGGGTCAGCCCCTTTGGGGAGAGGGAGGGAGACCCCAGAGAGAGTCAGCCCCTTCGGGGAGAGGGAGGGAGACCCCGTACCTCAGTGAGGGTCAGCCCCTTCGGGGAGATGGAGGGAGACCCCAGTGAGAGTCAGCCCCTTCAGGAGGGGAAGGGCGACCCTGTACCCCAGTGAGAGTCAGCCCCTTCAGGGAGAGGGAGGGAGACCCCGTACCTCAGTGAGAGACAGCCCCTTCAGGAGGGGGAGGGCGACCCCAGTGAGAGTCAGCCCCTTCAGGGAGAGGGAGGGAGACCCCAGTGAGAGTCAGCCCCTTCGGGGAGAGGGAGGGAGACCCCGTACCCCAGTGAGAGGCAGCCCCTTCAGGAGTGGCCTTTGGTAATTGGGAGTGTGACAGTGTTGGGGGAACTTGTGTTCTGGGATGATCCCGTGGGAACGTGTTTGCAGGTGAGCTGCAGGGGTCGGAGGTTGGAATTTGCCTAAATGTGTGCCCCTCATGCCCTGAATGGCATCCCAGGGTGGAAGAGGGAGTGCACTGGGGCACTGGGGCCAGGCTGTAACTCTGGGAGTGCACTGGGGCACGGGAGCCAGGCTGTAACTCTAGGAGTGCACTGGGGCCAGGCTGTAACTCTGGGAGTGCACTGGGGCCAGGCTGTAACTCTGGGAGTGCACTGGGGCACGGGGGCCAGGCTGTAACTCTGGGAGTGCACTGGGGCACGGGGGCCAGGCTGTAACTCTAGGAGTGCATTGGGGCCAGGCTGTAACTCTAGGAGTGCACTGGGGCCAGGCTGTAACTCTAGGAGTGCTCTGGGGCACTCAACTGTAAAAAAACACTGGATGGACAGATTCGACCACTGTCCACATGGTGTGGCGGTGAGAGAGGGGTCAGAGGGATATACGCAGGTTTAGTGAGTGAGCAGATGGAATATAATGTGGGCAAAGGTGAGGTTATGCACTTTGGCTGGAGGAATAGCGGAGCTGAGTATTATTGAAATGGAGCAAGACTGCAGAAAGCTGTGTCACAGAGGGACTGGGGAGTCCTCATCAATGAATCACAAAAGGGACAATAAATTCAATTCAATTCAGCAAGCATCCCAAATTCAGTGGGCCAATGGAATGCTGGCCTTAATTTTATAGGGAATGGGATATAAAAATAGGGAGGTTTTGCCGAAACGATAAAAGATACTTGTCTGGCCACAGCTGGAAATACTGTCAACAGCTTTGGGCCCCTTATCTAAGATAGACTGGGCATCGGAGGCAGTCCAGAGAAGGTTCCTTTGACTGATCGTGGGTATGGGGTGGCTGTCTTATGGAGGAAAGGTTGAGTAGGTCAGGCATTCCCCTGTTGGAGTTGAAAGAATGAGACATAGAGTCATAGAATCATAGAAACAGCACAGAAACAGACCCTTCGGTCCAACCCGTCCATACTGACCCAGATACCCCAACCCAATCTAGTCCCACCTGCCAGCACCCGGACCATATCCCTCCAAACCCTTCCTATTCATACCCCCATCCAAATGCCTTTTAAGTGTTGCAATTGTACTGGCCTTCTACAAGACTCTTAGGGGTCTTGACAAAGAGACGGCACGGTGGCACAGTGGTCAGCACTGCTGCCTCATAACGCCAGAGACCCGGGTTCAATTCCCGCCTCAGGCGACTGTCTGTGTGGAGTTTGCACGTTCTCCCCGTGTCTGGGTGGGTTTCCTCCGGGTGCTCCGGTTTCCTTCCACAGTCCAAAGATGTGCAGGTCAGGTGAATTGGCCATGCTAAATTGCCTGTACTGTTAGGTGAAGGAGTAAATGTAGGGAAATGTGTCTGGATGGGTGCGCTTCGGCAAGTCGGTGTGGACTTGTTGGGCCGAAGGGCCTGTTTCCACACTGTAAGTTATCTAAGTAAAGAGACCTTGGTGCAGGTTCATAGTTCCTTAAAAGTGGACTCATAGGTAGATAGGACAGTGAAGGAAGTGTTTGGTATGCTTGGCTTTATTGGTCAAAGCATTGAGTATAAAAGTTGGGAGGTCATGTTGCAGCTGTACAGGACATTGGTTAGGCCACTTTTGGAATACTGTGTTCAGTTCTGGTCTCCCTGCTACAGCAAGGATGTTGTGAAACTTGAAAGGGCTCAGAATAGATCTACAAGGATGTTGCCGGGGTTGGAGGATTTGAGCTATAGGGAGAAGCTGAATAGGCTGAGGCTGTTTACCCTGGAGTGTCGGAGGCTGAGATCCGACTTTATAGAGGTTTATAAAATCATGAGGGGCATGGATAGGGTAAATAGACAAGGTGTTTTCCCTGGGGTTGGGGAGTTCAGAACTAGAGGGGCGTAGGTTTAGGGTGAGAGGGGAAAGATATAAAAGGGACCTAAGGGGAAACATTTTCACGCAGAGGGTGGTACGTGTATGGAATGAGCTGCCAGAGGATGTGGTGGAGGCTGGTACAATTGCAACATTTAAGTATCTGGGTCAGTATGGACGGGTTGGACCGAAGGGTCTGTTTCCCTGCTGTACATCTCTATGACTCCATCATTGTGTGTGTGTGTTTGTAGTGACAGTCAATGGTACACACTCTGATGTAAGCTTCGCCCTGCAGCAGAGGGCAAATACTGTTACAGAATGTTCCGGAATGGCAGTCTCATGTGGGCAGGTCCACTGGGTACATTCAGAGATCATCAGAACCTTACACACAGGCACTTTCACACATCACTGAGCACACAGGGCAGGGAACTACAACTCCCAGCGGCCAACACGGTGCCCGCACGCGCACTGGCTGCAACTTTTGCCCCGCCCCGCCCAATCCTTCCCTTGATCCACACCCCTCAGAGCCGTCCCTTACCGAGCATGCGCAGTCCTCCCTCATTCCCCACGCCAGGACTACACCTCCCGGCGGCCCTCTGAGCACTTGCCGCATGCGTACCGAAAGCGCCTTTGCTTCTTCCCCGCCCACCGTCACCTCCCCCGGGTCCCTCCCCCTACAGCGCGTGCGCAGTCCTCCCTCGCCGCATCTCCAGGCCCGCCGCCGCATGCGCAGTCGCGCCGGGGCCTGGTCGGTTGCTGAGGCGACCGTGAGGCGGGCTCCGAGCGTGTGGAGACGGCGGCGGTGTCGTCGTGAGGGAGGGAGAGGCCGATCGTTGCGGTCCCGCCACTTCAGGGGGAACGGTGAGAGAGAGAGAGAGAGAGAGACGGGGGAGGGGGGGAGACGGTGTTAAAGTGAAAGTTGGGGCAGTTTTCGCGCCTTTACCGCTTTGTGCAGAATAAAGTTCCCCGTCCGTGCCAGCCCGCGCCGCCTTCATGTAAAACCCCCTAAACCCAGCGCTCTTAGTCAGGGGAAACACTGGCCGTCCTCCTTCCCGCAAGCAGAGCGCTTTATCCAGGAGCAACGTCGCGGGGGGGTCAGCTAGAAAGCCACCAGTGGCCTGGTCTATTGTATTGCGGGGAGTTCAGGCACTTTATCCAGGAGCAATGTCACAGGAGGTCAGCGAAACAGCCACCGTCAATGTGTTTCTGTATACCGCAATATGCTCGTTCCCCACCTGCTGAGAGTTCAGGCACTTTATCCAGGAGCAATGTCACTGGAGGTCGGCGAAACAGCCACAGTCAGTGTGTTTCTGTATACCGCAATATGCCCATTCCCCACCTGCTGAGAGCGCAGGTGCTTTATCCAGGAGCAATGCCACTGGAGGTCGGCGAAACAGCCACCGTCAATGTGTTTCTGTATACCGCAATATGCTCGTTCCCCACCTGCTGAGAGTTCAGGCGCTTTATCCAGGAGCAATGCCACTGGAGGTCAGCGAAACAGCCACCGTCAATGTGTTTCTGTATACCGCAATATGCTCGTTCCCCACCTGCTGAGAGCGCAGGCACTTTATCCAGGAGCAATGTCACTGGAGGTCGGCTAAACAGCCACAGTCAATGTGTTTCTGTATACCGCAATATGCTCGTTCCCCACCTGCTGAGAGTTCAGGCACTTTATCCAGGAGCAATGCCACGCGTGGTCAGCTGAGCACCGAGAATACGTAGTGAAACAGCAGATTCCTGATGAAGGACTTGGACCCAAAGTGTCAACTCTCCTGCTCCTCGGATGCTGCCTTTACCTGCTGTGCTTTTCCGGCGCTGCACTCTTGACTCTGATCTTCAGCATCCGCAGTCCTCACTTTCTCCTAAAACATTATTACGTCAGTCACTTGTACCCTTTGAGAGTGCTGGCCGTTTATCCAGGAGCAGTGCCGCTCGGGGCCAGCTAAACACCAGAAATACGCAGCAAAATATTATTATTTTGATCATTTCCCACCTGTTGAGAGCTCGCGCTCTTTATCCAGGAGCAATGCCACTCGGGGTCAGCTGAACGCCAGAAATATGCAGCAAAGTGTTACTACCGTGAGCGTTTCTCTGGTTGACAGCTCAGGTTCTTTATCCAGGAGAAAGTGAGGACTGCAGATGCTGGACATCAGAGTCGAGAGTGTGGAGCTGGAAAAGCGCAGCAGGTCAGGCAGCATCCGAGGAGCAGGAAAAACACCCGTTGATTCTCCTGCTCCTCGGATGCTGTCTGACCTGCTGTAGCTTTTTCAGCACCGCTCTCTCGACTGTTCATCCAGGAGCAATGCCACTCGTGGTCTGCTGCACGCAAGAAATATGCAGCAGACTGTTACCTTGTTCATTCCACCCATTGAGAGCTCAGGCATTTTATTCAGGAGCAATGCTGCTTGAGGTCACTTAAACAGCCACCAGTGATATATTGACGTACATTCCATTGCCCATTTCTGCGCTTTGTTCCTGGACAAAGGGCCTGAGCTTTCAGCATTGGTCACGGTCAGCTAAACATCAAAGAAATGCACCAAATACCTACCTATCAAGAGCTTGGCCTGTTTACTCAGGAGCAACATTGCTGGTGGTTAGCTAAACAATTTTACTACTCCTTACTAAGGCAGCACCAGGAATCAAGCCTTTGTTTTCTTGGAGTCGTCACCAATGTTAAAATTATTATAAATATTACAAATAAATAGATTCTTGTTGTAAGGAGAGGCTGGAACTTTTTTCCCTGGAGTGTAGAGGTTGAGGGGTGACCTTATAGAAATCTATAAAATCATGAGGGGTATAGATAAAGTGAAAAGCTGGTGTCTTTTCCCGAGGATGGTACAGTTTTAAGGTGAGAGGAGAAAGGTTTTAAAAAGACCTTAAGGGGCAATTTTTATTACGCAGGGAGTGATTCGTGTATGTGCAGTGAACTTTCGGAAGAAGTGGATGTGGGCACCATTACAGTGTTGGAAAAGCATTTGGATAAGTTCATGAACCGGGACAGTTTGGAGGGATAGGGGCCAGGATCAGGCAGGTGGGACTAGTTTGGGATTATTTGGCATGGACTGGTTGGACCGAATGGTCTGTCTCCGTGCAGTATGACTCCAAATAACTATTCAAAAGTGGTTATTAGGGTGGAAGGAAAGACTGGAATGGCAGTTCAGTTAGCCTGTTTCACTGAGGTAGACCTTTCGGCTCTGTTAAGGTGTGTTGCACCTTGGTTTTCCTTCTCCAGATTCTTCCATTTGCTTGCAGAAGGCACAGGGTGACTGATTCCCACTTGTAATATCTCTGGCTTACCGGTTAAGAGCCACAGTTTACAGTGGCTGCTAAGGAAAGAAAGATAACCTGGCTTTCTTCAGGCTGAAGATGTTAGTTTAAATTGCAGAGCAGAAACACAGCTCCTGGGGCAGCACAGTGGCTCAGTGGTTAGCACTACTGCCTCACAGCACCAGGGACCCACGTTCGATTCCAGCCTTGGTGGGCATTGGGCCAAGGAGTGGCAGATGGAGTATAGAACACTTTGGCCTTTGATGTTGCGCTGACCTGTGAAACCAATCTGAGGCCCAGCTAACCTACACTTCCATTCTCGTCCATATGCCTATCTGATGACCATTTAAATGCCCTTAAAGTTGGCAAGTCCACTCCTGTTGCAGGCTGTGCGTTTCACGCCCTACTACTCTCTGAGTAAAGAAACTACCTTGGACAGCTGTCCTATATCTATCACCCCTCTATTTAAAGCTATGTCCCATAGTGCAAGCCATCACCATCTGAGGAAAAATGCTCTCACTGTCCACACTATCTAACCCTCTGATTATCTTATTTGTCTCAAGTCCCCTCTCAACCACCTCCTCTCTAATGAAAATGGTCTTAAGTCCCTCAGCCTTTCCTCATAAGACCTTCCCTCCAGACCAGGCAGCCTTCTGGTAAATCTCCTCTGCACCCTTTCCAAAGCTTCCACATCCTTCCTATAATGCAGTGACCAGAACTGTACACAATACTCCAAATGTGGCCTCACCAGAGTTTTGTACAGCTGCAGCATGACCTCATGGCTACGAAACTCAATCCCTCTATCAATAAAAGCTAACACACCGTATGCCTTCTTAACAACCCTATCAACCTGGGTGGCAACTTTCAGGGGTCTATGTACATGGACACCAAGATCTCTCTGCTCATCTACACTACCAATAATCTTACCATTAGCCCAGTGCTCTGTATTCCTGTTACTCCTTCCAAAGTGTCTCACCTCACATTTTTCTGCATTAAATTCCATTTGCCACTTCTCAGCCCAGCTTTGCAGCTTATCTAAGTCACTCTGTAGCCTACAGCATCCTTTGGCACTATCCACAGCTCTACCAACCTTACTGTCATCCCTGGATTTACTAACCCATCCTTCTCTGCCCTTATCCAGGTTGTTCATAAAAATGACAAACAGCAGTGGCCCCAAAACCGATCCTTGCAGTACTCCACTAGTAACTGAACTCCAGGATGAATATTTCCCATCACCCACCACCCTAGCTCTTCTTTCAGCTAGCCAATTTCTGATCCAGACCACTAAATCACCCTCAATCCATGCCTCTGTATTTTATGCAAATTTAGACAAACGTGATGTGTTGCATTTTGGAAAAGCAAATTAGGGCAAGACTTATACACTTAATGGTAGGGTCCTGGGGAGTGTTGTTGAACAAAGAGACCTTGGAGTGCAGATTCATAGATCCTTGAAAGTGGAGTCACAGGAAGATAGGATAATGAAGAAGGCGTTTGGTATGCTTTCCTTTATTGGTCAGAGTATTGAGTACAGGAGTTGGGAGGTCATGTTGCAGCTGTACAGGACATTGGTTCGACCACTTTTGGAATACTGTGTTCTGTTCTGGTCTCCTTGCTATAGGAAGGATGTTGTGAAACTTAAAAGGGTTCAGAAAAGATATACAAGGATGTTGCCAGGGTTGGAGAGTTTGAGCTACAGGGAGAGGCTGAACAGGCTGGGGCTGTTTTCCCTGGAGCGTCGGAGGCTGAGGGGTGACCTTATAGAGGTTTATAAAATCATAAGGGATATGGATAGGATAAATAGGCAAAGTCTTTTCCCTGGGATCGGGGACTCCAGAACAAGATAGATTTAAGGTGAAAGGGGAAAGATTTAAAAGGGACCTAAGGGGCAACTTTTTCACGCAGAGGGTGGTGTGTGTATGGAATGAGCTACCAGAGGAAGTGGTGGAGGCTGGTACAATTACAACATTTAAGAGGCATTTGGATGGGTATATGAATAGGAAGGGTTTGGAGGGATATGGGCCGGGTGGGACTGATAGGTGGGACTGGATTGGGTTGGGATATCTGGTCGGCATGGATGGGTTGGACCGAAGGGTCTGTTTCCGTGCTGTACATCTCTATGACTGGAATAAAGCTTGCCTCAGTGATGGTAACAATGTGTATGATCAATAATTGTTATAAAGTCCCACCTGCATCTCTGCTTCCCTTTTTAAATAAGGAAATCTACTGTCCTTCACTGGTCTGGCCTACATGTGACTTCAGACAAAGTGATGTCCTTGACCTTAACTGAGTATTTTTTTCTATCATTAATGTGATGTGGACCAGCATTTACTGCTCATCTCTAATTGCCCCTTGAATCTGGTGGCTTGCTAGGACCATCTCAGAGAGCAGTTGAGAATGAGCCATACGGCTGTGCGTGTAGATTCACATTTGACCAGACCAGGTAAGGATGGCAGATTTCCTTCCCTAAAGGACATCAGTGAACCAAGCGGACTTTCATAAAGATAACTGTTATGGTCATGCTATGGGCTAGACCAAACCCCCTCAAAATGTCTGAAGAAGATAGTCTACACTCTTAATCTCTTACTTTAAAGGCAAGTGTTAGGTGTTGCATTCCAGATGCAAATCAGTTGGTCAAACTAACAGATTTGAAGCATAAACACACTTCATTCATAGTTAAGATTCAACAAAAGAAAGAAGAAATTGGAGTAACAACTATCTCGGAAAACTTAACAGAGTAACAGATTATTTAACTATAAACGGTAACTGTTCCAATCAAATTTAGTCAAATAGATTGTCTCACATGCAATTCTAGCATCAGGCTCTTAGCTGTAACAGAGAGAGGGGAAACGGCTTCCACATCCAGCTTCAAGACCCCAACAGTTGCTACTCCAAAGCTAACACTAAATATCCTGGTTCAGTGGGAGCTTGACACACCCAGTCGGGCTGCTTCTATTGTTCTAGTTTAAAAAAAAAACCCGAAGGCCTCACAAGCTGTTTACTTTATGGGCTTTTAGTAGAGAGCGCAGTGCCTCTGTCTTATCACCTTTCTTTAAAAACAAAGCCAGGACAAAATACGCCTCTTTAACCCAGAGAATTGGCACAGTCACCATTAGGTTAGCTTTTACGACCAGCATTTCATTGGTACCAGGTTCACTGTATACCACGTCAAACCCAAGCCCCTGCAACATTCACCCATGCCGCTGGATCACAAGCCCAGTGACAACCCCCCTGTGCCCATCAGGTTCAAGGGCAAGAGGCAATGGTTAGTAAATGCTGGCCTTGCTAGCATCCTGTGGGGGAAATGAACATTGCGGGACTCTTCCGTTAAGTCAAATGTTGGAATTTTTGCATTTGTCCGGATGAGTGAGAGATTTCGGCAATATTCGAGCTAAATAATTGGTCAGTCGCAAAACCCGATCACCCCCACAGTAATTCATTTGATAAGCGGCCATGTAAAACCACATCGTACCTCAGTCAGGTTTGGCTTTGTCCATGAGAGTTAGGCCGTTCGGTCTATCGAGTCTGCTTTGCCGTTTGCGCGGTGTAATTGTTGGGTTGTTCTGTGCTAGGTGTCCCCCCCGCGACCTGAAGGAGGCAGCATGGGTCTGAAGTCTACGCAGGCTGCCTTCTTCCCCATCTGCAGCATCGATGAGGTGGTCAAGCTGTTTGCCTTTGAGCTGAAACGGGACGAGCCCGACCTGACCCTGCTGTCCCTGGTGCTGGGCTTCGTCGAACACTTCCTCGCCGTGAACCGGGTCCTCCCTGTCAATGTTCCCGGCTGCAGCATTGAGGGCTCCCCGTGCCCGGAGACCGGATCCGAGGTGGCCACCTGCTTCCCCTGCGTGGACCTCCCGCAGGTTAGGGCTCTGCACACCCGATTCACCACCATGATCCGGGGAGCGGTCGACCGGTCCCTGTACCCCCTGAAGGAGGGCTACTCCAGCCGCGAGCTGGTCAAGAAGGTGTCCGACGTCATCTGGAACAGCCTGAGCCGCTCCTACTTCAAGGATAGAGCGCACATCCAGTCTCTCTTCAGTTTCATTACAGGTACGTCCTCCCTGCCTCTGAGAACCACCTTGCTCGATAAGTGCCCGGTGACATTAGCCCGCTGTCCTCTGCATCGCGAACATCGTGGGTTCAGGACACTCCCCCCTCCATGAAGCACAAACAAGGCCCAGACCACCCCGTTGTGAGGAGAGGGCGTGGTGGAGTTGTTAAGTAGATTCTGAGCCCGTGAGGGATGGAGGATAGCGAGGCTGTAATCCTAGGCCAGATATTGAAACAATGCCTGCCAGGGCGGCACGGTGGCTCAGTGGTTAGCACTGCTGCCTCTCCGCGCCAGGGACCCGGGTTCAATCCCACCCTCGGGTGTCTGTGTGGAGTTTGCACATTCTCCCCGTGTCTGCGTGGGTTTCCTCCGGGTGCTCCGGTTTCCTCCCACAGTCCAAAGATGTGCAGGTTACGGTGGGTTGGCCATGCACAATGTAGGTTAGGTGCATTAGTCAGGGGTAAATGTAGGGGAGTGGGTCTGGGCACATTACTCTTCAGAGGGTCAGTGTGGACCCATTGAGCCAAATGGCCTGTTTCCACTCAGTAGGGATTCTGTGAGCATTAGTTCCAAGCTGGTTTGGTTTGATTTGATTAACGTTATCACGTGTATCTGAGTACAGTGAAAAGCTGTGTGTTGCAAACAGTACAGGTGGATCATAGCAAACGAGGGGAGGCAACGGCCGAGTGCTGTTATCGCTGGACTGTTAATCCAGAGACCTGGGTTTGAATCCTGCCATGGATGTCTGGAATTAAGAGTGCAGTGCTAACCGTGAATCCGTTGCTGATTGCTGGGAGAAAGCCTAGTCACTCATCTCCTTCAGGGAAGGAAACTGCCATCCTTCCAGGGTCTGGCCTACATGTGACTCCAGTCCCACCAGCAATGGGGTTGACTCTTAACTGCCCTCTGGGCCCAGCCAGTGAAGCCCTCACGCTGTGAATCAATAGAGGGGAAAAAGAAAGGACATCCAGATCATAGGGTGCTTGAGTAGAGCAAGGGTACAGGTTTACAGGGCACAGGAGGAATACCAAGCGAGATCAACATTGGGTTTGAAACCTGAGAGGCCCATTCAATAGCCTCATAACACCCTGACCAAGGGTTCTGTGTTCACCTAAGGAGGTAAATGGAACAATTGGAACCTCCCACGGGCATGACAGGGTTAAACTGCTCTGCAACTAAAACAGAAATTGTTGGAAAAACTCAGCAGGTTTGGCAGCATCTGTAGAAAGAAAGCAGAGTTAACATTTTGGGTCCAGTGACCCTTCCTCAGAACCCGAACTGGACTTGAAACGTTAACCCTGCATTCTCTCCACAGATGCTGCTAGACCTGCTGAGTCTTTCGGACGATTTCCGTTCTCGTTACTGATTTCCAGCCCCCGCAGTTGTTTAGGTTTTATTATGCCCCGTGGTCAGTGTTCGTTTCTATGAGGTAGGCAGTGAGACATCGTTCGCGCCATTCCATGCAGAATGAATTCCAACCGCTACTGTTTGTTCAGGAATGGCTTGTGGTACACACCATCTGCTCATCTTCTGTGTCTACAAGCTGCAAAGTCCATCGGATTGTAGATGTGAGATTCCATAAGGATGATGTTGGAGCTCTGTTCTGGTAACTCTTGATCTGAAATTTCCAGACACCTCACATCGTGTATTCAGTGTATAACCAGCAAAACTCCTTTTCAAAAACTAAGCATGAAGGTGCAGCTGTTAAACTAGTTTGTGATCTCCTTTCACACCATGTGAATGTAACATAACAAAGTTCTGATTCCTGTTTTGTGATAGGACCGCCCTTTGGTTTGTTCTAATGACATACCCGCTCCTGCTTCCCTCAGGTACTAAGCTGGACAGCTGCGGGGTGGCCTTTGCAGTGGTGGCTGCCTGTCAGGTCCTGGGCCTTCGCGATGTCCACTTGGGCCTCTCCGAGGACCATGCTTGGGTGATCTTTGGCGAAAACGGTGAGGAGACAGCTGAGGTGACCTGGCACGGCAAAGGCAACGAGGACAGGAGGGGGCAGACGGTGACAGCAGGTGTTGCTGAGAGGGTGAGGATGCTAGGGCTGGGCCACGTGTATCTGTTTGCACGTGTGTGTGTGTACATCTATCTGTTTACACGTGTGTGAGCATGTATCTGTTTGCATGTGTGTGTACGTGTATCTGTATGCATGTGTGTGTACGTGTATCTGTATGCACGTGTGTACGTGTATCTGTATGCACGTGTGTGTGCGTGTATCTGTATGCACGTGTGTGCGCATGTATCTGTTTGCACGTGTGTATGTGTACCTGCACGTGTGTATGTGTATCTGTTTGCACATGTGTATGTGTATCTGTTTGCACGTGTGTATGTGTATCTGTTTGCACGTGTGTGTGTACGCGTATCTGCACGTGTGTGTACGCGTATCTGTTTGCGCGTGTGTACGCGTATCTGTTTGCGCATGTGTACGCTTATCTGTTTGCGCGTGTGTGTACGCATGTCTGCCTGCGCGTGTGTACGCACCTCTGCCTGCGCATGTATGTGCACGCGTGTGTATGCGTCTCTGTCTGCGCGAGTGTGTACGCGTATCTGCCTGCACGTGCGTGTGCGCGTGTATCTGTCTGCACGTGTGTGTGCGCGCGTATCTGTCTGCACGTGTGCGCGCGCATCTGTCTGCACGTGCGTGTGCGCGCGCATCTGTCTGCACGTGCGTGTGTGCGTATCTATCTGCACGTGTGTGTGTGTGTGCGTATCTGCACGTGCGTATGCGCGCGTATCTGTCTACACGTGCGTGTGCGCGCGTATCTGTCTGCACGTGCGTGTGCGCGCGTATCTGTCTGCACGTGCGTGTGCGCGCGCATCTGTCTGCATGTGCGCTCGTATCTGTCTGCACGTGCGTGTGTGTGCATATCTGCACGTGCGTGTGCATATCTGTGTGCACATGGGTGTGTGCGCATATCTGCACGTGCGTGTGCATATCTGTCTTCCCGTGCATGTGTACGCATCTCTGTCGGCGCGCGTGTACGCGTATCTGTCTGCACGTGCGTGTGTGCGCGTATCTGTCTGCACGTGCGTGTGCGCGTGTATCTGCACGTGCATGTGCGCGTGTGCACGCGTATCTGCTCGTGCGTGCGCGCACATATCTGTCTGCACGTGCATGTGCGCGCATATCTGTCTGCACGTGTGTGTGCGTATCTGCACGTGCGTGTGTGCGTATCTATCTGCACGTGTCTGTGTGTGCGTATCTGTCTGCACGTGCGTGTGCGCGCATATCTGTCTGCACGTGCGTGTGCGCGCATATCTGTCTGCACGTGCATGTGCGCGCGTATCTGTCTGCACGTGTGTGTGCGTATCTGCACGTGCGTGTGCGTATCTATCTGCACGTGCATGTGTGTGTGCGTATCTGTCTGCACGTGCGTGTGTGCGCGTATCTGTCTGCACGTGCGTGTGCGCGCATATCTGTCTGCACGTGCATGTGCGCGCGTATCTGTCTGCACGTGTGTGTGCGTATCTGCACGTGCGTGTGTGCGTATCTATCTGCACGTGTCTGTGTGTGCGTATCTGTCTGCACGTGCGTGTGTGCGCGTATCTGTCTGCACGTGCGTGTGCGCGCATATCTGTCTGCACGTGCATGTGCGCGCGTATCTGTCTGCACGTGTGTGTGCGTATCTGCACGTGCGTGTGTGCGTATCTATCTGCACGTGCGTGTGTGTGCGTATCTGTCTGCACGTGCGTGTGCGCGCATATCTGTCTGCACGTGCATGTGCGCGCGTATCTGTCTGCACGTGTGTGTGCGTATCTGCACGTGCGTGTGTGCGTATCTGCACGTGCGTGTGTGCGTATCTGCACGTGCGTGTGTGCGTATCTGCACGTGCGTGTGTGCGTATCTGCACGTGCGTGTGCGCGCGCATCTGTCTGCACGTGCGTGTGCGCGCGCATCTGTCTGCACGTGCGTGTGCGCACGCATCTGTCTGCACGTGCGTGTGCGCGCATATCTGTCTGCACGTGCATGTGCGCGCGTATCTGTCTGCACATGTGTGTGCGTATGTGCACGTGCGTGTGTGCGTATCTATCTGCACGTGCGTGTGTGCGTATCTATCTGCACGTGCGTGTGTGCGTATCTATCTGCACGTGCGTGTGTGCGTATCTATCTGCACGTGCGTGTGTGCGTATCTATCTGCACGTGCGTGTGCGTGCGTATCTGCACGTGCGTGTGCGCGCATATCTGCACGTGCGTGTGCGCGCGCATCTGTCTGCACGTGCGTGTGCGCGCGCATCTGTCTGCACGTGTGTGTGCGCGCGCATCTGTCTGCACGTGCGTGTGCGCTCGTATCTGTCTGCACGTGCGTGTGCGCGCATATCTGTGCACGTGTGTGTGCATATCTGTCTGCACGTGCATGTGTACGCATCTCTGTCGGCGCGCGTGTGTACGCGTATCTGTCTGAACGTGCGTGTGTGCGCGTATCTGTCTGCGCGTATCTGTCTGCTCGTGCGTGTGCGCGCATATCTGTCTGCACGTGCATGTGCGTGCATATCTGTCTGCACGTGTGTGTGCGTATCTGCACGTGCGTGTGTACGTATCTATCTGCACGTGCGTGTGTGTGCATATCTGTCTGCACGTGCGTGTGCGCGCATATCTGTCTGCACGTGCATGTGCGCGCGTATCTGTCTGCACGTGTGTGTGCGTATCTGCACGTGCGTGTGTGCGTATCTGCACGTGCGTGTGTGTGCGTATCTGTCTGCACGTGCGTGTGCGCGCATATCTGTCTGCACGTGCATGTGCGCGCGTATCTGTCTGCACGTGTGTGTGCGTATCTGCACGTGCGTGTGTGCGTATCTATCTGCACGTGCGTGTGTGCGTATCTATCTGCACGTGCGTGTGTGTGCGTATCTGTCTGCACGTGCGTGTGCGCGCATATCTATCTGCACGTGCATGAACGCGCGTATCTGTCTGCACGTGTGTGTGCGTATCTGCACGTGCGTGTGCGCGCGTATCTGTCTGCACGTGCGTGTGTGTGCGTATCTGTCTGCACGTGCGTGTGTGTGCGTATCTGCACGTGCGTGTGCGCGCGTATCTCTGCACGTGCGTCTGCGCGCGTATCTGTCTGCACGTGCGTGTGTGTGTTTATGTGTATCTGTTTGTGCGTGTGTGTGCGTGTATCTGTTGGCACATGTATCTATGTGTGTGTGTCTCTGGTATTTAGAATGAGGTGGGGCAATTGCATTGAGACAGAAGATTTGATGGTCTGGCATTGTTCCTGTTGGTCAGGGGAATCTAGAACGGGTTGGGGGAGGAGAGACTACTTTCTAAGGATGAGAGGCAGATCGTTCTTTTAACCGTGAGAATTGTGAGTCTTTAGAATTTCCTTCCTCAAAAGGCAGTGGATGCCGAGCGTGTAAATGTGTAGAAAGTAGAGGTCGGTAGATTCTAGATTGCTAAAGGAGTGATGGATTCTGGGGGGTAAGCAAGAATGGAGAGCTGGTGTTTGGATCAGATCAGCTGTGATCCGATAGAATAGGCTGGAAGGGCTGAATGGCCTACTCTAGTTCCTTTGGATGTATTTAGGAGTGAGCTGGGAACAGGGTGTGTCATTGGAAATCTTTGGAATTCCCAATGGCAGAGTGTTATGGTATTCCCTTGGATTAGACAGATCTTTGGTGTCTGAGGGAATCGAGGGAGCTGGGGAGCAGGCAGCTCAGTGACGTTGAAAGCTGTGATCAAGACTGGGGGGCCCGTTTTAAGGTGAGAGCAGAGAGATTTAAATTGCGCGGGGCAATTTTTTTTACACAAGAGGGTGGTTCATGTGTGGAGTGAAATTCCAGAGGAAGTGGTGGATGCGAGCACAGCTAATGTTTAAAAACAGTCTGGATAAGTACAGATAGGAAAGGATTCGAAGGATATGGGCCCAAGTGCAGGGAAATGGGGTTAGCACGGATGGACATTTTGGACCAGTTTGGGGCCGAAGGGCCTGTCTCTGTGCTCTAGGACTCTCTGACTCTATGTGAAGAGGAAAGGTTTTGAGGGATATGGGCTAGGAGAAGGCGGGTGGGACTGGTTTAGTTTGGGGTTAGGGTTGGGATGATGGACCAAAGAGTGTGTTTCCGTGCTGTGTGACTCTATCAATCACAGTCACGTTGAGGCTGAAGGGGCCGAATGGTCTCCCGCTGCTATCCCTCGTGTGTGCGAGGCAGGCCTGTTCCGTCGGTCGCTTCGGTCCATGGCTCGCCCTTTCCCCGGTTGACCCGGCGGTGTTGTCTGTTTCGGCGCAGAGCTGGCTGTACCTGAAGGGCTCCTACCTGAAGTGTGACCGCAAGATGGAGGTGGCGCTCATGGTGTGCGCCATTAACCCATCGATCGACCACCACACGGACAGCGTGGAGCTGCTGCAGCTGCAACAGGTCAGAGCTTCGCGTGGGCCGGGTAGGGGGAGGAGGAGAGAACGTGCCGGTGTGGGAAGTCTCAGACCCATCGGCTGACCGCCCAGCTCCGGTTCGCGATGCCCCCCCCCGCAGCTGATCAGCTGGAGAATGGCTCACCGCCCGGGTTGACTCAGGAAGAGGCCGTAATTGGGGGGGGGAGGGTTCAGGCAGCACCGGGACCCCAACAGCGTGTGTACCTGCGGTGGCAGCGTGTATCCGAACGAAACTTCAAATGCAGTTTGAAACATCCCTCCGGAGCGACACCAAGCAAGTTTAGACTCACCCCCCGGGACCGGGAGGTCAGAGAAGGGCGACCCCAAACTCAGTCAAAGATAATTTCGTTTATTTGCCTGTTGAAAGTTGCATAGGATAAAGAATGTTCAAACGTCGGTGCATCTCTTCCCAGCTCCGCCCCCTCCCCCAAAAACAAGCTCCTATTCCTCTGTTTATTCAGGTTCACTAATGTCCTTCAGGGAAGGAAGCTGCCACCCTTACCTGGTCTGGGCCTACCCGTGACTCCAGGCCCATATCAATGTGGCTGACTCTGAGCTGCCCTCTGGGTAATTAGGGGTGGGCAATAAATGCTGGGCCCAGCCTCATCCCGTGAATACCCCTCCCCCAATATGTATCGACGTGATTCTCCTTGATCTCTTCCGGGGTTGGGGGGGGTGGGGAGCGGGTCACACATCCCCCTCACATGTTGAGGGTCTCACTAAGGAGCAGATTGGAGGCGGGGTGGGTTCAGAGAGGGGTTCCTGAATGGACCGTTCCCGGGGCTAATTCTGTTGCTTCTCTTCCTCTTTCAGCACCTCCTGTGGCTGTTGTACGACCTTGGGCACCTGAGCAAGTGAGTGTCACCGTGCCTCTGGAGCACCCTTCCGATCCCCCCACCGACTACAACGAGGGCCGCACAGTAAATGCAGACAGAATATAGCGAGAGAGACGTGCCCCTGTCCTTCATAAGCTCTTTGAGAAATACTCCCTGTGCGCTGAGCTGCTTGGCAACATAAAGGGGACCTTTCCCTTTCAGAGCAGAGGTTAAACGAGCTATCCTGCTGGGTGAATTGAAAGTTTCTCCCTTTAAGAGACACCTCCAGAAGGGAGACAGAAAGCAGGAGTCCACAGGCCCGGTTAACATCTGTCGGAGGGAAAAGGTTAGAAGGTATTATTAAAGAGGTTACAGCAGGGTCCTTCAATGCGTTCGAGCTAATCAGGCTGAGTCCTCATGGTTTAGTGAAAGGGAAATCACATTTAATCAGGTTATGGGAATTCTTTGAATTATGCCATGGCCCAGGGTGGGATGTGTCGGACTCAGACATCCGGAAGGTTTTTCCCAAATGTTATTGCGGGAAGTGAAAGCTAACGGTGTAGGGGTGTGGATAGAAGATTCTCTGTGGATCCGCAGCAATAGGGCTATTGCAGGCCGGCAGGATGTGACCAGTGCAGTGCCCCGGGGGTTGGTGCTGGGGCCAAGGCTGAGGCAAAAGATGTTAAGGTTGAGAGGACGTGATGTTCTTAAGAGATATCGATCAGTGAAGATAGTGGACAGAGATGTGGCAAACCACAGTCATACAGCAGAAAAGAATCCACCCTGACCTATCTGCACTAATCCCATTTTCCAGCACTTGGCCCATAGCTACTTACATAGACTACCGACAGTGTGGAAGCAGGCCATTCGGCCCATTGAATCCACACCAAAACTCTGAACATACATAGACTACCGACAGTGTGGAAGCAGGCCATTCGGCCCATTGAATCCACACCAAAACTCATCCCACCCAAACCCAACCCCAATCCTCATAACCCTGATTTTCCCATGACTAACCAATCTAACCTGCACATCCCTGGGCACTATGGGACAATTTCCCTCGGCCAGTCCACCCTAACCTGCACATCCCTGGGCACTATGGGACAATTAGCCAAGGCCAATACACTCTGTGCATTAACCATGTGGGATGCAGGGTTACAGTGATAGGGTAAGGGGATTGGTGTGGGTGGGATGCCCTCTGGAGGGTTGGTATGGATTTGATGGGCCAAATGTCGGGATTCTAAGATTGTAGGACCTGGAGGAGACCATTCAGGCCCCATTCAGTGAGATCAGGGCTGTGATGTAGGAACCCTGGTTGGCTGGCCTATCTCCGTCCCACTCAACGCTCTGTCAGTCTCGGATTGAATGTGGTGGATGGAGCCAGCAACGAGAGCTTTCTGTGGAAGTCTGTGGGTAAACGTGTCGCTGCGTTCACTTCGCGGATGGGGAAAGGGTTTGTGAAATCCTGGGGTGGTCCTGCGGATAGTGTGAGCCTGCCAATAAGCCCGAGCGCCGTAAGAAATTGGAGCAGGAGTCAGCCGATTGGTGCTGCCCCCGCGCCACCGTCAACGTGCTGGTGATTCTAACTCAAAGTCCTGCCTCCCTCCATACTGTGTGTGGGCCGATTGCGAGGGGACGGCAGTTTCTGAGTGCCTCTGGTCTCTCACTCTCTGTGGTAGATACCCAATGGCACTGGGGAACCTCGCAGACCTGGAGGAGTTGGAACCGATGCCGAACAGACCAGATCCATTGACACTTTACCACCAGGTAGACAGCTCACCTTTTCTTACTCATTTATAGAATGTGGGCCTCATCGGCTGGGCCCAGGATTTACTGCCCCCGTCCCTAGTTGCCCCCTCCCCTTGAGACGGTGGGGGTGAACTGCCGCCTTGAACATCCTTGTAAATCTTTTCTGAACCCTTTCAAGTTTCACAACGTCTTTCCGATAGGAAGGAGACCAGAATTGCACACAATATTCCAACAGTGGCCTAACCAATGTCCTGTACAGCCGCAACAGTCCACGTGCTGTGGGTAGACCCACGATGCTGTACGGGCGACTTGGGGTTAAAAGAAGGGCCGTTATTTGGATCCATAAAAAGAAATAAGTGAAAGGAAGAAAAGAATAAATGGGGCCCCTGGTAATTCCCTCACCTTCGCTCGGGAGGACTCAGGTTCACCTCCCACCTGCTCCAGACGTATTTAATAACATCTCTGACCATATCGATGAGAAAATTAGTTTAATGAAAAAATCCCACAAATCCGGACTAACCATTCAGGGCCCTCTTGTGGTACATTGGTAGAATTCCTCCCTCTGGACCAAGAGACCTGAGTTTTGGATACAGAACTGGCTCAAAGGTAGAAGCCAGAGGGTGGTGGTGGAGGGTTGTTTTTCAGACTGGAGGCCTGTGACCAGTGGAGTGCCACAAGGATCGGTGTTGGGCCCTCTACTTTTTGTCATTTATATAAATGGTTTGGATGTGAGCATAAGAGGTACAGTTAGTAAGTTGGAGGTGTAGTGGACAGCGAAGAGGGTTGCCTCAGATTACAACAGGATCTGGACCAGATGGGCCAGTGGACTGAGAAGTGGCAGATGGAGTTTAATTCAGATAAATGCGAGGTGCTGCATTTTGGGAAAGCAAATCTTAGCAGGACTTATACACTTAATGGTAAGGTCCCAGGGAGTGTTGCTGAACAAAGAGACCTTGGAGTGTAGGTTCA
>NC_057754.1:1374895-1376271 GCF_004010195.1 Chiloscyllium plagiosum
CTCCCTCAGCACTGACCCACCGACAGTGCCCACTCCCTCAGCGCTGACCCTCCGACAGTGCCAATCCCTCAGCGCTGACCCTCGGACAGTTCGGCACTGACCCTCGGACAGTGCCACTCCCTCAGCGCTGACCCTCGGACAGTGCCACTCCCTCAGTACTGACCCTCGGACAGTGCGGGTGCTCCCTCAGCACTGACCCTCGGACAGTGCGGGTGCTCCCTCAGCACTGACCCTCGAACTGTGCCCATTCCCTCAGTGCTGACCCTCGGACAGTGTGGGCGCTCCCTCAGCGCTGACCCTCGGACAATGCCCACTCCCTCAGCGCTGACCCTCGGACAGTGTGGGCGCTCACCCAGCACTGACCATCGGACAGTGCGGGCGCTCCCTCAGCGCTGACCCTGGGACAGTGCGGGCGCTCCCTCAGCGCTGACCCTCCGACATTGCGGCACTCCCTCAGCACTGACCCTCTGACAGTGCGGCACTCCCTCAGCACTGACCCTCGGACTGTGCGGGCGCTCCCTCAGCGCTGACCCTCGGACAGTGCCCACTCCCTCAGCACTGACCCTCCGACAGTGCCCACTCCCTCAGCGCTGACTGTCCGACAGCGTGGACGCTCCCTCAGCGCTGATTCTCGGACAGTGCGCACGCTCCCTCAGCGCTGACCCTCGGACAGTGCGCACGCTCACTCAGCGCTGATCCTCGGACAGTGTGCCCGCTCCCTCAGCGCTGACCCTAGGACAGTGTGGCGCTCCCTCAGCGCTGACCCTCGGAGAGTGCAGCGTTCCCTCAGCGCTGACCCTCGGACAGTGCCCACTCCCTCAGCACTGACGCTCGGACAGTGTGCCCACTCCCTAAGTGCTGACCCTCGGACAGTGCGCTCGCTCCCTCAGCGCTGACCCTCGGACAGTGTGCCCACTCCCTAAGTGCTGACCCTCGGACAGTGCCCACTCCATAAGTGCTGACCCTCGGACAGTGCAGCGCTCCCCCAGCGCTGACCCTTGGACAGTGCAGCACTCCCTCAGCGCTGACCCTCGGACAGTGTGGGCACTCCCTCGGCACTGACCCTCGGACAGTGCGGGCGCTCCCTCAGCGCTGACCCTCGGACAATGCAGCGTTCCCTCAGCGCTGACCCTCGGACAGTTCGGCACTGACCCATGGACAGTGCCACTCCCTCAGCGCTGACCCTCGGACAGTGCCACTTCCTCAGTACTGACCCTCCCCCAGCGCTGACCCTCGGACAGTGCGACGCTCCCTCGGCACTGACCCTCGGACAGTGCCCACTCCCTCAGCGCTGACCCTCGGACAATGCAGCGCTCCCTCAACGCTGACCCTCGGACAATGCAGCGCTCCCCCAGCGCTGACCCTCGGACAGTGCG
>NC_057754.1:1376808-1380564 GCF_004010195.1 Chiloscyllium plagiosum
CTGACCCTCGGACAATGCGACGCTCCCTCAGCGCTGACCCTCGGACACAGTGCGGCGCTCCCTCAGCGCTGACCCTCAGACTGTGCGACGCTCCCTCAGCGCTGACCCTCGGACACAGTGCGGCGCTCCCTCAGCACTGACCCTCAGACAGTGCGGCGCTCCCTCAGCGCTGACCCTCGGACAGTGCGGCGCTCCCTCAGCGCTGACCCTCGGACACAGTGCGGCGCTCCCTCAGCACTGACCCTCGGACACAGTGCGGCGCTCCCTCAGCGCTTACCCTCGGACACAGTGCAGCGCTCCCTCAGCACTGACCCTCGGACACAGTGCGGTGCTCCCTCAGCGCTGACCCTCAGACACAGTGCGGCGTTCCCTCAGCGCTGACCCTCGGACAGTGTGCCCACTCCCTCAGCGCTGACCCTCAGACAATGCAGCGCTCCCTCAGCACTGACCCTCGGACAGTGCGGCGCTCCCTCAGTGCTGACCCTCAGACAATGCAGCGCTCCCTCAGCGCTGACCCTCCGACAGTGTGGGCGCTCCCTCAGCACTGACCCTCCGACAGTGCGGGCGCTCCCTCAGCACTGACCCTCGGACAATGCAGCACTCCTTCAGCGCTGACCCTCCGACAATGCAGCGCTCCCTCAGCGCTGACCCTCAGACAATGCAGCGCTCCCTCAGCGCTGACCCTCAGACAATGCAGCGCTCCCTCAGCGCTGACCTTCGGACAATGCAGCGCTCCCTCAGCGCTGACCCTCGGACACAGTGTGGTGCTCCCTCAGCGCTGACCCTCGGACAGTGCGGCACTCCCTCAGCACTGACCCTCGGACAGTGCGACGCTCCCTCAGCACTGACCCTCGGACACAGTGCGGCGCTCCCTCAGCGCTGACCCTCGGACAGTGCGGCGCTCCCTCAGCACTGACCCTCGGACAGTGCCCACTCCCTCAGCGCTGACCCTCGGACAGTGCAGCACTCCCTCAGCGCTGACCCTCGGACAGTGCGGCGTTCCCTCAGCGCTGACCCTTGGACAGTGTGGTGCTCCCTCAGCGCTGACCCTCGGACAGTGCGACGCTCCCTCAGCACTGACCCTCGGACAGTGTGGCACTCCCTCAGCATTGACCCTCGGACAGTGCGACGCTCCCTCAGCGCTGACCCTCGGACACAGTGCGGCGCTCCCTCAGCACTGACCCTCGGACACAGTGCGGCGTTCCCTCAGCGCTGACCCTCAGACAGTGCGGCGCTCCCTCAGCACTGACCCTCCCTCAGTACTGACCCTCGGATAGTGCGGCGCTCCCTCAGCGCTGACCCTCGGACAGTGCAGCGCTCCCTCAACACTGACCCTCGGACAGTACCCGGTCCGTCTCAGACAGGTTTCTAACGCTGTTCCCTTCATTTCTTCTCTGTATCTGTGTCTCCCTGTCTTTCCCAGTTATAATTATTGCAGGGAGGATGAGGAAATTTACAAGGAGTTCTTTGACATAGCGAACGACATCATTCCCAATCTCATCAAGGAGATGGCCAGCATGGCTGAAAGCTCTGAGGACCGAGGGGATGGCGAGAGTGTTGCTGAGGTAAACCTGCGGAGTCTTGCTGTGCAGCGTTTCCAGCTGTCGCTTCCAGTGTGCGTTTTGCCATGACCTGGCTAATCTGTTGTGCCTTTACTGCTCAGGTCAGCAGCTGTTGGCCAGCATTACTCTCCCTGGAACTGTGAGAAAAAGCCCACAGAAACCACAGGGAAGCCAAGACCGTTGCTGTGGGTCTGGAGGTACATGGAGACCAGACTTCTAAGCTCGGCAGATTTCCCTCCCACACGGAGGTGTGTGAACCTAATGGGTTTTTCAGAACAGCTGATGATAGCTTGACGATAATCCTTTGTGGCCACAGGGTAACTATCGGAGGAGTGCAGGACAGCCCAACATGGTTCCCATTCTCCTGGAAGGCGGGAAACATAAATGCAGGGAGTTACCGGGTCTCTCATCACTGGGAGGAGAACTACTGCTGACCTTTTTGAAGGAGAGCCTTAAGTCTCCACGTAGAGCGACAAGATCTGATCAGGGATATTGTCAGAGGGAGATTAGGCCTTGAACTTTCCAAGGAGGTGACCAAGCTGGAGGGGATTCACAAGAGATTTACCAGCACGCTGCCGGGTATGGAAAGTTTTGAGTTATAGGGAGAGGCTGGGAGATTTCTTGCTGGAGCGCAGGAGGTTGAGAGGTTTATAAAATAATGAGGGGTGTAGATACGGTAACTATGTGTTCCCTAGGGTGGGGGATTTCAAGGCCAGGGGCACATCTTGAAGGTGAGAGGGGAGAGATTTAAAAAAGACATGAGGGGCAAATCTTTTACCCAGAGGGTGGTCTGTGTGTGGAGTGAACTTCCTGAGGGAGTGGGGGGTGTGGGTACATTTGGATAAGGACCTGGATAGGAAAGGATTGGAGGGAGATGGGCCAGGAGCAGGCAGCTGGGATTAGTTTAGTTTGGGGTTAGGGTCGGCACGGGCTGGTTGGGCCGAAGGGTCTGTTTCTGAGCTGTATGACTATGGCTCTGAGGTGACCTGGTTTGTGGATGAGAATGGGGGGGGGGGGGAAGGTGCTGATGTCGGTTATGTGGATATTAGCAAAGCCTTTCATAAGGCCCCACATGGGAGACTGATAAAGAAGATTAAAGCACAAGGAATCCAGGATAAGTTTGGCCAGTTGGTTTAGTGGCAGGATGCAGAGGGGGGTGCTGGAGCAGACTGTGTGACTGGAGGCTGGTGTACCACAGGGATCAGTGCTGGGTCCCCTGTTACTCAGTGGTGTGGAGAATGTGGGTGGGGTGATGATAAGTATGTCTGTGGATGATTGGCTGGGTAGTACACAGTGAAGAGAAAGGTCTTTGGTTACAGGAAGGTATAGATGAATTGGTCATGTGGGCAGATCAGGGGCAGATTGGAGTTTGACCCTGGTAAATGCCCTTTGGGAGCAGTAACAACACAAGGGAGTCCTGAGTGAATGGCGGGACACGTGGAAGCTCAAAGGGATTTGGGATGCTTGTCCACAGATCCCTGACAGCAGCTGGACAGGTTAGTAGTGTAGTTAAGAAGGTGTGTGCCTTTATCAGCCTTGGCACAGACTGGAAGAGCAGGGAGGTTATGTCAGAGCTGTCCAGGCCTTTGGAGAGGCCTCAGCTGGAGGACAGTGTGCAGTTCCAGTCTCTGCTCTACAGGAGGGCGGGGGGATGCAGAGGGAGATTCACCAGGATACTGCCCGGGATGGAGCAGTTCAGTGACAGAGAGAGGCTGGGTCAGCTCGGGCTGTTCCCCTTAGAGCAGGGAAGGCTGAGGGGGCTTCCTGAGAGAGGGGTATAAGATTATGAGGGGCATGGGCTGGGTGGACAGGAAGCTGCTGTTCCCCTCAGTTAAAGGGTCAGTTATGGGGGCGGGGTGGGGCATCATTTTAAGGTGAAAGGCAGGAGGTGCAGGGAGGATTTGAGGAAAGGTTGTTTCACCCAGAGGGTGGGGGGGGTGCAATGCTCTGCCTGGGAGGAGGGGGGGGTGGGAAACTTTTAAAAAGGACTCGGATGAGCTCTGGAGATGTCCGAACATACAAGGCCATGGGTGTGGTGCAGGAAAGTGGGGCGAGAGTAGGTTTTGTCAGCGTAGACTAGATGGGACCAAGGGTCTGCTCAGAGAGCAGTTTTCAGTGATCGGTTTGATGAATTGAATTGAAACATCACCAGCTGCTGTGCTAGGATTTGAAACCCTGGCCCCAGTCTATCAGT
>NC_057754.1:1381064-1382258 GCF_004010195.1 Chiloscyllium plagiosum
GTCCCATAGTGCCCAGGGATGTACAGGTTAGGGTGGGTTGGCCGTGGGAAATTGTCCCATAGTGTCCAGGGATGTGCAGGTTAGGGTGGATTGGCCATGGGAAATTGTCCCATAGTGTCCAGGGATGTGCAGGTTAGGGTAGATTGACCATGGGAAATTGTCCCATAGTGTCCAGGGATGTGCAGGTTAGGGTAGATTGACCATGGGAAATTGTCCCATAGTGTCCAGGGATGTGCAGGTTAGGGTAGATTGACCATGGGAAATTGTCCCATAGTGTCCAGGGATGTGCAGGTTAGGGTAGATTGACCATGGGAAATTGTCCCATAGTGTCCAGGGATGTGCAGGTTAGGGTAGATTGACCATGGGAAATTGTCCCATAGTGTCCAGGGATGTGCAGGTTAGGGTAGATTGACCATGGGAAATTGTCCCATAGTGTCCAGGGATGTGCAGGTTAGGGTAGATTGACCATGGGAAATTGTCCCATAGTGTCCAGGGATGTGCAGGTTAGGGTAGATTGACCATGGGAAATTGTCCCATAGTGTCCAGGGATGTGCAGGTTAGGGTAGATTGACCATGGGAAATTGTCCCATAGTGTCCAGGGATGTGCAGGTTAGGGTAGATTGACCATGGGAAATTGTCCCATAGTGTCCAGGGATGTGCAGGTTAGGGTAGATTGACCATGGGAAATTGTCCCATAGTGTCCAGGGATGTGCAGGTTAGGGTAGATTGACCATGGGAAATTGTCCCATAGTGTCCAGGGATGTGCAGGTTAGGGTAGATTGACCATGGGAAATTGTCCCATAGTGTCCAGGGATGTGCAGGTTAGGGTAGATTGACCATGGGAAATTGTCCCATAGTGTCCAGGGATGTGCAGGTTAGGGTAGATTGACCATGGGAAATTGTCCCATAGTGTCCAGGGATGTGCAGGTTAGGGTAGATTGACCATGGGAAATTGTCCCATAGTGTCCAGGGATGTGCAGGTTAGGGTAGATTGACCATGGGAAATTGTCCCATAGTGTCCAGGGATGTGCAGGTTAGGGTAGATTGACCATGGGAAATTGTCCCATAGTGTCCAGGGATGTGCAGGTTAGGGTAGATTGACCATGGGAAATTGTCCCATAGTGTCCAGGGATGTGCAGGTTAGGGTGGATTGGCCATAGGAAATTGTCCCATAGTGCCCAGGGATGTGCAGGT
>NC_057754.1:1383481-1390033 GCF_004010195.1 Chiloscyllium plagiosum
GAGACAGACAGAGACAGACAGAGACAGACAGAGACAGACAGAGACAGTATGGGCACGTGCGTTGGGGAAGGGGGGAAAGAGGAGGAGGGACACAAGGTCCAGAACAAGTGGCAGAAGCATCCCATTTGAGTTGGGCCATTCGGGGGATAATGTGAGGAAGGACTTTCTGATTCGGGGCAGGGGGAGGTGTTCATCCGGAACTCTCAGAATCATAAAATCCCTACAGTGTGGAAGCAGGCCCCCAGAACAGGGAACTCCCTCTCAGTATCCAGTCTAATACTGTCCTTCATTGGACTTTAGAAGCAGGGAGTTTATGTTACAGCTGTACAGGGAGCTGGTGAGGCCACACCCTGGGCTACTGTGTACAGCTTGGGTCTCCTTACTGGAGACAGGATGGACTGGCACTGGAGGGGGTGCAGAGAGGGGGGGGGGTTCACCAGGCTGGGGCTGGAGTTGAGGGGGTTGACGTATGAGTGAACTGGGACTATACTCTGAGGGGTTGGAATCTTAGAGAAACATATTAAATAATGAAGAGAATAGATAGGATAAAAGCAGGGGAAAGGGGAATCTGAAACTAGAGCCGGGGGGGGGGGAATCATGGTTTAGGACGGAGCTGAGGAGGAACACCTTCATCCAGAGGGTTGGGAATCTGGGGAACTCCGAGGCTACCTTGCTGAATGTGTTTTTTTTTAAGGTGAATTAAGGGTTACGGTGCGCAGGTGGGTGAGTGGAGCTCAGTCCATGATCTTATTGAATGGTGTAGCAGGTTGAAGGGGCCAAATGGCCTACTCCAGCTCCTTCTGCTCTAACCCAGTCCTCACAGGAGCTTCTCGGCTTCAACAACATCACCCCTCAGTCCTCGGGAACTCCAGCGGCTACAAACCCAGTCCGCCCTGTCCTCCTTCCTAAGGAAAGCCTGGTCATCCCAGGAAGGCGGCACATCAGTGCAGGAGGGCAAGGAGTAAAGGGGGGGGGTCACTCACAGTTCGGAATGTTGATGCCGGCTGGAATGCCGCTGCCTGCGAAGGTCAGCACGTCAAGGGAGGTAAAGTCCGGTTTCAGGAAGCGATCCTTCTCAAACTCCTTGGGCCAGGGCAGCTCCGGGAGCAGCCGCTCGGCTGAGGCCACCAGCTGAGCGAACTTGGCACTCATGTCCTTGTTAACCACAGCCACAAAGCCTGGAGAGGGGGAAATCAAACACTGACTCGGTTAAACCCAACGCCCACTGCCAAACCAGAGGAAAATCCATCCAGGTTTTTAACATCCCGTTCCAGAGGATCTGTGGTATCCCCCCCACCCCCCTCCTCACTGACGAACAGCACAATGGCCTGGTCGTGGTCTCAGAACAAACCTGGACAGATTCCCCTTTCCCCAAGACCCTTCGTTGTCTCAGGGTGACTTTCAGCTGCTGAAGCACTTCCTTTTCAAGGTGGACTCTCGGCTGGATTTCAGAGAAACAGCAGCCAATTAGTGCGCGCACACACACACACCTATGGGAGGGGGACCACATCATGTGGGTTTGGGGCTGCTGGGTGAGGGGTAAAGATTGGACTCAGTACCCCCGGGAGAACACGCCTCCCCCTGCACTTCTCTCCCAATGGCAGCTGTGGGACCCTGTATACACCCTCTCCCTCCGACAGCGCCGCACTCCCTCAACGCTGACCCTCCAACAGTGTGGTGCTCTCTCGGCGCTGACCCTCCGATGGTGCCCTCTCCCTCGGCGCTGACCCTCCAACCGTGCGGCGCTGACCCGCTTGACAGTGTCCACTCAGTCAGCGCTGACCATCAGCAGGGGGGGCTTGGTGTGACTTCCTAGCCCAGTATGACTTTAGGTCAACCCATTTATATTTTAAACCATGTTTCTTCTGTTTTTGGTATCAGTAATTCATCATCTTGGTATTTTAGTGCCTAATGTTGTCATGTATTTTTGCAGTGACTTTGACAAATACACAGGCAGCACACGCCATCCCTGACTGCAGGGAATGAACAAAGACAGGCAATGATCACCAATCTGGGCAGGCAACAACAAGTCATTCACTTTGCTGCTTCAGACACCTGCAAGAATGTGGTCCTTTCCGCCTGGGAAACAGGCTAGGAACCAGGGCCTGTTTTACCATTAAGGCCGCTTTATTGTGCTTTATCCGGTCGAAGACTGGCTTTGTGTGGAAGACTAGCTTAAGGTGGCTGAACACCACAAGAGGTGCAAGAAGGTGATCGCTGCAGCTCACACTGTTACCTTCAAACTCCCCTCGCGATCCGTAAGGGTCTCGATAACTTTCGATGAAGCCAATGTAGCTGCAGAATCAAAACATAACAGTTAGCTGGACAGCAACAGCGACCCCTCCACAGCTCCCCGACGCCTCACGTTTTCGTTCTTCGCCTGACCCTGTACCGGGAAAAGCGAGGCCTGCAGATCAGAGCCGAGAGAGCGGTGCTGGAAAAGCACAGCAGGTCAGGCAGCATCCCGAGGAGCAGGAGAATCGATGGTGGCCTTGTGCCTGAAACGTGGACTCTCCTGCTCCTCGGATGCTGCCTGACCGGCCGTGCTTTTCCAGCACTCTGATCCTGTATCACCTGTCTCCGATGGACTTTCCACGGCCAGCCTCACTCTCCCTCCTCCCTGTACCCTCTCCCAGCCAGGGATTCGGATATAAAAAGCACCAGTGAAGTTTGCCCCAGTTGAACAGCCTACCTCAAGTAGCCAGAGACACCCGCGGGCAGGTGCCCACCAAGGGGCAGAGTCAGCAGGCGATAGCTCACCTCTCTACGATGGGCCCTGTGTCTTTGATCCAGTGTTTGGAGCCCTCCTTATGAGCATCGATGGAACCAGTAGTGAAGCTCTGGATGTACTGCTCCAGCATCTGCACCACATTGGGGGAGGCTGCATACTCCTGTCGAGATAAGGGGCTTGACAGGTGAGTGGCACAAATTGATTGTCCAGGGTCAAACGGCCCATAGGGAGGGAGGGAGGGAGGGTCAGAGTTTGGGTTGACTGGGCATTCGGATGAACTTCAGACCTATTTTACTCATGATCCTAGCGGTCACCTTATTGATCGCTGTTAGCGGATCGGAACTCAGCGTAAGCTGCTCCTGGCCTTAGCAACATGCACATTATATTAACAAAGCTTATTTGAGCGCACTGAGCCTGAGCTTGTATGAAAAACAGAAGAACTCATTTGAAGACAGGGGGCATTCCTCTGGAAGGAACACTGAATGACCAGGAGGCAGAAGGAGGTGGTGGCCGAGTGGTATTATCTCTGGACAGGAGTAATGTTCTGGGGACCCGGGTTCCAATCCCACCACGGCAAACGGTGGAATTTAAATTCAATAAAAATTTGAAATTAAGAGTCGAATAGCAACCATGAATTCATTGGCGTTTGTCAGAAAAACCCATCTGGGTCACTAATGCCCTTTGGGAAGGAAACTGCCATCCTTAGCCGGTCTGGCCTACACGTAAACCAGACCCACAGCAAGGAGTTGACTCTTAACAGCCCTCTGGGTAATTAGGGAAGGGCAATAAATGCTGGGCCCAGCCAGTGACACTGTCATCCCATGAATGAATAATAATTTGGTTTAAAAACCACGATTTGATGGGCCTGGCGTGATGTGGAACATCCACCTGCCTGGAGCTCAGAATGTGTCTGAGGAACAGGCTGTGCCCAGGACAGGGGAGAGAAAAAAAACTCATCAAAAATGTAACCCCACCGAGAGATAGTTATTTTACACTTGGTACAAAGCTGAGTACTTTGCTAATTTATTTTTCAAACCTCACAGAAGGGCGTTAGTAATTGCAAAGTTTTAAGGTTTATGTAAAAAGGCAACGAGCAAGGTCATTAGTTACGAGAGTAGATGAGGGGTTTGTGTGTGTTGGAAAATTTCTAGCCTGCTGATGTGGAGCAGGCTGATTGGCAAAGCTCACTGTATTTATTCCATGATTTCTGAAGAAACTTCCACAAGCTGGGTTAGTACATCAAGTTGCTCCCTTAAGTGGGAATTTTACAAGTTCCAGCCTGAGCCGCCTTATAAGAATTGGAAGGGAGTTAAACAGCTTACCTTTGACTTTTTCACGTGGGCCGTTAAAGTGGATGCCATGTATGGAACCCTCACGGAGAAGCTCGAGGATTTTAAAAGTCGGGCAGGCAGCTGAGGGGAGTGACCATCACCAGCACAAACCCTCAGCCCAAGCAAAACACCTTTTCAGTCACCACCCACCAACCCAAGGAGAAAGGACACCGATGTGACAATGCTGTGGCTTTAGGAAGTGTGTTTTGCTCTGGTCTCAGAGATTGGCAGACAGGCGCTGAGCAGTCTATGAGAAGATGAACAAGTTGTGAGGCTTCGAGTGTCTTTTTCTTTTAAGAAAGTGCAAACAGTAGAAGCAGCCTGAATGGGTGTGGTCAAGCTTCAATCCACAGAACCCAGGACTTGGAGGTTTCCGCAGCAGTTGGCGCCTGGAAGAACTGGAAAGCCTGCCTTGATTCCAGCCAAAAGCTGCTGCTGGATTGCTTATGAACCAAAACCAATGTCTGAATTTGCCAAGGGGTGTGTGTATGGGACATTTCTATATTGGAACAGTTAATTAGTAATAATTACTGTATCTGTTATTCTGTTAGGTGTGCCAGTAGAATGAAATTATTCCAAGTTCTCCTTTCTTTTGTTGTATTTTAACTATAGTGTTTGAGTGAATTCTGTTGCGTTTAACAAAGTAGTTTGACCGATCAACTTGTACGTGGAACACAGCAACTTACATTTACATTTAAAAGAAGAGAAAGCTAGCAACTAGGCTACCTTCTTAATATGGAGAGAGCGAGGTCTGCAGATGCTGGAGGTCAGAGTTGAGAATGTGTTGCTGGAAAAGCACAGCAGGTCAGGCAGCATCCGAGGAGCAGGGAAATTGACGTTTCGAGCCGCAGCCCTTTATTTCTCATTCCTGATGAAGGGCTCCGGCCTGAAATGTGGATTCTCCTGCTCCTTGGGTGCTGCCTGACCTGCTGCGCTTTTCCAGCATCACTCACTCAACTACCTTCTTAATATACTTTGTGGGGGTCAGGTCTGGTCGATAACAACTGGCAAGAGGGGACACCCTCCTTGGGTCAGAAAGGCACAGAGTTGGACTGATGCCTCGATGACCAATATGTCTCCTTTGCAACAAGATGGGGCACTTCCACGTGGACTGTAGGTACAGTAAAGCAGCATGGCACAAAGATAGTTCAGATTAAAGATGCTCCCCTAGCACCTAATAGAATGGGAGTGCAGGATTACCTATTGCAAGGGGAGCCAGGAGATTGTCCCTTGGATACTGCTGGAGAGAAGCCACTGGAATTTGTGGAGGTTTAGTATCAAGGGGAAAAGCATTCTTGCCCACTCCTCCAACAAATCCAGCAAACAAATCAGGGTTTTGAAACACAACAGGACAGTTCAATCCTGGATTAAACCATTAGCAATGGGAGTTGTTACTGCAGGAATTGTTCCTAGTTCATCTGTCGAAGGAGTTGATGCTCTCTGGGTAATGGTTTGGAAGCTGCAGAGTGATGACTGTGATAGATCTTGCCAAACGTCTGACAATTATTGTAGCTAAAGATGATAAGCTTTTTGCTAACGTTCAGCGTCTAAAATAACGCTTCAATACAGAGAAGCTTTTTTGTGCACACCAGACAAGATTTCCCAGAGATACTCTGTCCTGCACTGTCAGTCAAGAGCTCACCTTGGCTTTCTCCAGATTCTCAACCACTCTCTTCATCAACGGTGAGTAATCACCTCGAACCACCCTGAACGTTACTCCATCAAACTCATAAACCCCGCATTTGTTGTCCGATTCACCCTCTGACGATACATCTACAAGACATGGACCAAATTAATGCAAACAGCAAAGAACATGAGGGTCACCCTGCAAGGGGGGGGTGGGACAAATAACAAAGCAAATCCTTACATGATAAATTTTTGTTAAAAAGTTAAGTAAACAGAAAGAAACAGTTTAAATGTTTGCCCTGCATAACACTGGGCTACAGTACCAATGGGGATGGGTCTGTCGCTGTATTACACTGGGGCACAGTACCAATGGGGATGGGTCTGTCACTGTATTACACTGGGGCACAGTATTGGTGGGGACAGGTCTGTCACTGTATTACACTGGGGCACAGTACAGGTGGGGACAGGTCTGTCACTGTATAACACTGGGGCACAGTACCAATGGGGATGGGTCTGTCACTGTATAACACTGGGGTACAGTACTGGTGGGGACAGGTCTGTCACTGTATTACACTGGGGCACAGTAATGGTGGGGACAGGTCTGTCACTGTATAACACTGGGGCACAGTATTGGTGGGGACAGGTCTGTCACTGTATAACACTGGGGTACAGTACTGGTGGGGACAGGTCTGTCAGTGTATAACACTGGGATACAGTACTGAGGGGGACAGGTCTGTCGCTGTATAACACTGGGGTACAGTACCGGTGGGGACAGGTCTGTCACGGTATAACACTGGGGTACAGTAATGGTGGGGACAGGTCTGTCACTGTATAACACTGGGGCACAGTATTGGTGGGGACAGG
>NC_057754.1:1392268-1398889 GCF_004010195.1 Chiloscyllium plagiosum
ACACTGGGGTACAGTACTGGTGGGGACAGATCTGTCACTGTATAACACTGGGGTACAGTACTGGTGGGGACAGATCTGTCACTGTATTACACTGGGGTACAGTACTGGTGGGGACAGGTCTGTCAGTGTATAACACTGGGGTACAGTACTGGTGGGGACAGATCTGTCACTGTATAATACTGGGGTACAGTACTGGTGGGGACAGGTCTGTCAATGGTGTACACTAACATTGGAGAGACTGAAGAAAGTTTCCACATCTTTGAAGCCCTTACCATCCTTTATCACAGAGGCAAGTCTGACCTCGTACAGCAACTTGCCATCAGCTCCCTCTGTTTTAAACAGCCGAGTATTGTACGCACTGATATCCTGAGGGGGTGAAAATGTAAGAGAAATTATTCCATGAATGCTTTACATTTCCCGAGAAATTGTTCCTGCTTTCACAATACTCCCCACCCCAGCAGTTGGAGGGTGGGTACAGAGAACAAGACAGTGTGCGCTATCCTATTGGTCCCACTAACCCATGTAGCCTTGTAAATTTGCCTCTTCAAACGATCCAATGCCCTTTTGAAAGCCTTAACTGAACCTGCTTCTTGTACATGCTCAGATACAGCACCTTCCAGATCCTGACCCCTTGCTGGCAGGGATATGGAGGGCTGAATGGCCTCCTCCTGCTACGTGAGCATTCTAGAATTCTGTGCCAATTACATATCAAGGGTCCGAGATCCAACACTGTGTCACTGTCGCTCCAGCCAAGCCATTTTATCACAGGCTCTTTGGGGTTATTTGTACTAACCAGCCAGTACCAAGTCCTGATTGTGAAGATCGAGACACAAAGGCCTTTGAACTTGTATAGAAAGCAGGTGACCTCTCAAAGGGTGGTTAAACAAGGACAATTTGAGTAAAACCCAACAGAACCACACGAGTTAACTCCACTGGCTGTGCCTGGAGGGGTTAATTATCCCAGAGCCATAGTCATAGAGCACGGAACGGAAACAGACCCTTCAGTCCAACTCGTGCATGCCGACCCGATATCCTAACCTCATCTCGTCCCATTTACCAGCACTTGGCCATTATCCCTCCAAACCCTTCCTATTCATATACCCATCCAGATGCCTTTTACATGTTGGCATTGTACCAGCCTCCACCACTTCCTCTGGCAGCTCATTCCATACACATTCAAGGTGGAGAATGTGACATTTAATTTTAGGACACCTTCTTCAGGAAGATAAAGATTCAAAACAGGTTTAAAACATAATACTGGGATTAGGAGCCCCATTAAAATCCTTGAACTCGTCGTCTCTAAGCCATGTTGACTACAACACTTCAAGATGGCGGCTAACGGAGCCATTAGGGACAGACAATAAATGCTGCACAAGCAACTCCCAGGATTTATTACATTTGTTCACGAAATATGTACGAGTTGAACCAACCCCAGAGTGCAGAAAAGCTCCTGCACAAAGCCTTGACCCAGCCCCGGGGCACAAACTCCACGAAGACTCCCACCAATAAAACTCTGCGACAGGTCCCAAGCAGAAACGTTCACCCACCTTCGAATCCAGAAACTTCTGTGCTAGCTCAGCATCCTTCAGCGCGCAGTTCCCAGAGAAATAGGTGGTGATGCCCTGGAGGAAGGAGGATTGTTGGAGAGTTTAACGTCAAGTTACCAATTACTCGCTGCACCCAACACAGAAGGATTTGCCCACTAATACCATCTGGTCTCAGCTGGGCCCACTGACGGCCTTCAGGGAAGGAAGCTGCCATCCTTACCCGGCCCAGCCCATCAGTAACTCGAGACCCACAGCAACGTGGTTGACTCTGAGCCATAAATGACACCCACATTCTGTGACAGAATAAGAGTAAATGCATTTAAATTGGGCTTTGAAATGTTCTAAAACACCCAAGATGATGGACAGATGGTTAAAAGCTGATTATGTCACAGCACTGAGCCAGAGGACAAGATCTTAGACCGAAGTCAAGGAGGCAGGCATTAATGGAGCACTGCTTCATGAACTAACAAAAACAGACAACAGTTGAGAAAGAATGGGCAAGAGAGAGAACCATGACATGAAAACACTTTGTTTAAGTTGAATTTTGAGTTGAAAGGATTGTGAGCATTTGAAAGGACTGAGGAGATACTTGGACCTTTTTGTTTTGAAAAAAGCCTAACCAAAGGATAACCTTTCAGGTCCCATCTTGGAAGTGACAGGGCCAAAGTGAGGAGTTCAGACAGAGTTAATGGAAGCCACCTGCCTGGGTTTATGGCTTTGTTTTGAATACGGTTTGTTCGGTTGAGGTATAGCTCAGAGAGAGAGCAGGTAGACAGCTCATCCTCCATGCCTCTGGTAAGACTCCTTTCGACGGTCCTAAACTCCTCGGCCAGCTGTTTGGAAAAGCCTCTGGAAGAGGTTTTCTCGACGTTTCCTGAACGAGCTCCGGTGACCGGTCTTTAGCGAGACACCCCACTGCAACTAGTCTGGAACATTTCAGACCTTGTCCTTGCATAACCCCAACAACTAACAATTGTCAGTCAAAATGTGTTTGTATTTCCATACCCCAAAGCTAATTACTGCAGAGAAAAGCTCTCTCTTTCATTACCCTGTGAAGGTGCACACGTTTACCCTGGGTCACATAGGAGAGGAAAAACTTATACTTTCACATTTCAAACAAATTTAACTAACTTTACTGAATAAATTTACTGAATAAATTTTCCTGTCACAGGCATAGAGATGTACAGCACGGAAACAGACCCTTCGGTCCAACCCGTCCATTCCGACCAGATATCCCAACCCAATCTAGTCCCACCTGTCAGCACCCGGCCCATATCCCTCCAAACCCTTCCTTTCATATACCCATCCAAATGCCTCTTAAATGTTGCAATTGTATCAGCCTCCACCACATCCTCTGGCAGCTCATTTTGTAGTTTATTAAAGAAGCCCTTTTTTTTTTTAAATTAAAAGAAAACCATCTATACCTAATGCAGACAAAATGCCTACCTGGTCAAAGTGAATACCAGGCGGAGTATTTACATTTCTATTGTGACTAGTGACTAGTGAGGAGGTGGGACTCCAAAAGCTCACTTAACAAGGGTGACGCCCTCAGGAAACTCAGCTCTCAACAATGTCAGTACACACAATCCCCTTTGAACAAAGAGATTTAAGTAGGAAAACTAGATGAACCATTGTGGAAGAAAAGGATGATGCCAGGGTTAGAGAGCTGAGCTATAGGGGAGAGGCCAAAGAGGTTGGGCTGTTTTCCCTGGAGCCAAAGAGCTGAGGGGTGACCTTACAGAGATTTATAAAATCATGAGAGGCACGGATAGAGTGTATTTTCCCCAGGATGGGGGAGTCCAAACCAGAGAAACATAAGCTAGTGCTTCCAATTAAACCTGTTGGACTATAACCTGGTGTTGTGTGATTTTTAACTTTGTCCACCCCAGTCCAACACCAGCATCTCCGAAACATAAGTTTAGGGTGAGAGGGGAAAGATTTAAAAGGGACCCAAGGTGTAACTTTTTTCACACAGAGGGTGATGTGTGTATGGAAGGAGCTGCCAGAGGAAGTGGTGGAGGCTGGTACAATTACAGCATTTAAAAGGCAATCGGATGGGTATATGAATAGGAAGGGTTTGGAGGGATATGGGCCGGATGCTGGCAAATGGGACTTGATTAGGTTGGGATACCTGGTCAGAATGGACAAGTTGGACCGAAGGGCTTGTTTCCACGCTGTACATCTCCATGCCTCAACGATAGGGGGAGACAAAAAGGAGGGTGGGAGGAGCACGGAGTGGATTGATCCGACGGCCTGTGGCAAATCCAACTCGCCTTTTAGCCAGGATGTTGTTGTTTTTACTATTCTCCTGCGGAGAGCCATACCTCGCCTCGATGGGAAAGCCAGTGGAGGGTTTGTACACCCTGACTGAAAGTTTCCTTACCTTCTCTCCAAGACCCAGCTGCTTCTGTCTGTCATCGAGAGAGAAGATGAGCTGACCGCACACCCTCCACAGGCACTCTATCTCTCCTGGCTTCTGTTTGTAGGCTGCGCTGTGCCACACCAGCGCTTTCAGCTTCTCCTGCATTACACAAAAGAACAATTGTGGATAGGGGCTTCTCTCTCAGGAGGGTGGGGGGGGGGGGTGAGGAGGAAATACAGTGTGCAAATGCTAACTGCTCACACAAGGCCGAGCTTACACTCGACACAGCCTAACCAGCAGCTTAAGGCTGCTTGAGACCATTCAATAGGATCATGCTCCATATACAGGACAGTGTAGGAAAACCACATTGAGGTGGAACACCACTCCAGACCCTGTCGGAATAGCCAAGCTCAAGGGGCCGAGTGGCCTTATACTCCTCGCTTTTTAAGTTCCATTTTCCTGCAGAAACCCCTCCTTCCCCAAAACCTCTTGCTCTCCCCACTGCCTTGAGTCTGCCCATTGAATGAGCATCCAGAGCCCCCTGGAGTAGGGAATTACCAAGATTCACCAACCAAGCGAGTGACAACATTTCTCATCTTATCAGTTCATTCAGCTCGAGACTCTGACCCTCTCCCCCACACACACAGACACACAGAACCTTCCAAGATTTTGGGTGCTATGGAAACATTAAGAACTCCCAAGGCCCTTAGACATTCCAGAATTCCAACAAGACGGATTAACGCTCGCTGCTAAGGCACGGTGGCTCAGTGGTTAGCACTGCTACCTTCTAGCGCCAGGGACCTGGTTCAATTCCCACCTTCGGGTGACTGTCTGTGTGGAGTTTGCATGTTCTCCCTGTGTCTGCCTGGATTTCCTCCAGGTGCTCCAGTTTCCTCCCACAATCCAAAGATGTACAGGTTCGGTTGGATTGGCCATGGGAAAGTGTCTCATAGTGCCCAGGGATGTGCAGGTTAGGGTGGGTTGGCCATGGGAAATTGTCCCATAGTGCCCAGGGATGTGCAGGTTAGGGTGGATTGGCCGTGGGGAATTGTCCCACAGTGCCCAGGGATGTGCAGGTTAGGGTGGATTGGCCGTGGGAAATTGTCCCATAGTGCCCAGGGATGTGCAGGTTAGGTGGGTTAGCCAGGGGAAAACACAGGATTATAGGGATAGGGCTTGGGTGCGATGCTCTTTGAAGGGTTGGTGTGGACCCTTTGAACCGAATGGCCTGCCTCCACACTGTAGGGATTCTACCATCCCCCAAGGATTGGGAGCCAGCTTAATCCCCCTCAATTCCTCCATCACTCTGCAGTATGACAGCGCGGATGAATGAGAGGGAGTAGACCCCAGTGTCTCTAGCCTGCTCTGATATTTAGCGAGATCACATCCTCATCCCCCGCGATCACCTTTCAAGTTTGTTTATTGAGCTTCTATCCAATTCGGCCGGAGGAATATTCCAAAGGTGCTGCCTCCACCACCTTCTGGAAGAGAAAGCTCAAGGATCATGGACTCAGAGAGAAATGGCGTCTCCTCATCGCCATCTGAAATCGCCGACTCGGAACTGAAACAGGGACTACGAATTCAGGATTCTCCCACCAGAGATCCTCATCAAAACCTCCAACATGTCTCGATCAAGTCCCCCCTCTTACACTCCTCAAGTCCAGAGGATACAAGCCCAGTCTTTCCTCAGAAGACAACACACTCATTCCAGGTATTAGTCCCCCTCGCTGGCACTATTTTCCTGTCTACATTTTATTTTCCACTTGGATTCGAAGGGAGACAGCGTTTGGGGAAAATCCAACTGGACTGGGGCTTGGTCCCAAGCCGCAGCTGAAGCAGCAGTACTTCAGACAGTGCAGCTCCCCCTCTGCACCGAACAGGACAATTCTCGTACAGGCTCACTCCTGTTTGAGCCCTGTGGGACGGCCAGCTTTTGTCATCTTTTCCTCAGTTACCCCTGGAGATGGGAAAGCAATGGTAATCCCATTGAATTAGTCACCTGGGCTCTGCCGTCCTTACCCGGTCTGACTCCACACCCACAGCAACTATTACCTGCCCTCTGAAATGACCCAGCGAGCCACCCTGTACAAGGGGCAGTTAGGGAAACAAATACTCGTCTTACTGTCAACGCTCACATCCCCAAAAGGCAAACAGAAACATGGGGTGGGGGTGAGCTGCTCTCTTCCGTATCACTGTAGACACACCCGGAGTGATGTCAGGGTGCCCCCTCCACTAGGACACTGGAGCACGGCTGCACCTCACAGTCAACAGGGGAAGGGGAGGGTTTTTTAACAACGTCTTTAACATGGTACCTGAGGTAGGTTAGGCACAAACTTGGTGTCTCCGAATGACTTGTAGTTGCCCATGTTGGAATAAACACCTGCTGCATAGACAAGGAATGCCTGAAAGAGAGGAAACACCACGAGCAATCATCAAACACACAGTGCTACCGCAGGAGTGAATGAAGGAATTAACTTTATTGTCACACGTACTCAAATGGTTACAGTGGAAAGTTTACACATCGCCACTTACAGCACCATCTTAGGTACCCAGGTACAGAATAGAGAATTTTTTTTAATATAAGATTCCCTACAGTGTGGAAACAGGCCCTTCGGCCCAACAAGTCCATACCAACCCTCCGAAGAGTAACCCATTTCCCCCTGACTAATGCACCTCACACTCTGGGACAATTTCCCACGGCCAATCCACCCT
>NC_057754.1:1399374-1404826 GCF_004010195.1 Chiloscyllium plagiosum
CATGGCCAATCCACCCGAACCTGCACATCTTTGGACTGTAGGAGGAAACCGGCGCACCCGGAGGAAACCCACGCAGACACGGCGGGGGGAGAACATGCAAACTCCACCCAAGGCTGGAATCAAAGCCAACTCCCTGGCGCTGTGAGGCAGCAGTGCGAACCACTGAGCCACCCAAATGAAGTACAATTGTCACTTTACAATGATACCCCTTACTGGGAGGGGACTGCGCTGTATCAGTTTAAAGCAGAATTCTCGACAGAAGCACAGAAGACAGATAGGCTTTGAGGAGGCCATTTGGCCCACTGTGCATGTGTCTTTTTTTACATTACATTACATTACAGATTACATTACATTACAGTGTGGAAACAGGCCCTTCGGCCCAACAAGTCCACACCGACCCGCCGAAGCGAAACCCACCCATACCCCTACATTTACCCCTTACCTAACACTACGGGCAATTTAGCATGGCCAATTCACCTGACCCTGCACATCTTTTGGACTGTGGGAGGAAACCGGAGCACCCGGAGGAAACCCACGCAGACACGGGGAGAACGTGCAAACTCCACACAGTCAGTCGCCTGAGGCGGGAATTGAACCCGGGTCTCAGGCGCTGTGAGGCAGCAGTGCTAACCACTGTGCCACCGTGCCGCCCACTGTCTAGTTCATCTCGTCCCACAGAACTGTTAACCTGCAAATAACTCATCGATCGAGCCTGCCCCCATCAGACTCTCACAAAGCCAAGTCCAGTTTACTGTCATGGGAACAGTGGGCCAATGGGTTGTGTGCTCCAGACATTCTAAGACGGGGTCTTCATTTTACGCCTCTGTCCCGGATCAAGTTGGGCATTGCTAGAGCACGCCCCAGGCTTTCTGGGGGCTTGATGGTCCAAGACAGCCAATGCTTTTGGAGACATTTTAAGGACAGCCTATTCCGAACGTTTGCGAGATAAGGAGTCGTCAGGACTTCGGGACAAGAGGTGCCTTTGGGGACGGGGGATCTGGGACAGCTCCAGCCACGAAATCCAACAGAACCACAGCGTGTGGTAACTTCAGCAGCGGTTCCTGAAGGAGTTAATCGTCCCACAGATATCAAGTCACATTGTGCTTTTAGCTCTGAAGCAGAAAGTGAAACTGAGGTGAGGATTAGTTTTCTGGAGCAGACCGATGCGAGGTGGGGCGAGGCCAACCACAGCAATGTTGGCGAGGGGTCAATGAGAAGACTGGGATGAATTACACAGACAGGTTGCACCAATGACAGTAATATTTACAAAGTTTTTGTGAATAGAACAGCAGGTTTGGTGAGACTTTAGCTGACAGGCTCAGACAGCATCTCACTCATGTCAAGCTACGCCAGACAGGTCAAAGTGAAGAGCCAGACCCCTGCCTCCGTTACAGACGGCCTGGGCTGATGTCACTACGTGGGAGCTTGCTATGCGCAAATTCGCTGCCACCTTTTTGTATGACAGTGACTGCAGCTGATTGGCTGTGCAGCTTCAGGATGTCTTGGAGTGGTGGAGGGAATGGCATGAACAGAAACTCTGTTTATAGACAATAGGTGCAGGAGTAGGCCATTCAGCCCTTCGAGCCTGCACCACCACTCATTATGGTCATGGCTGATCAGCCACAATCAGTATCCTGTTCCTGCCTTATCCCCACTATCCTTAAGAGCTCTATCCATCTCTTTCTTGAAAGTAGCCAGAGACTTGGCTTCCACTGCCTTCTGGGGCAGAGCATTCCCTATATCCACCACTCTCTGGGTGAAGAAGTTTCCCCTCAACTCTGTTCTAAATGGCCTACCCCTTATTTTCAAACTGTGTCCTCTGGTTCTTGACTCACCCATCAGCGGAAACATGCTTCCTGCCTCCAGAGTGTCCACTCCTTTAATAATCTTATACGTCTCAATCAGATCCCCTCTCATCCTTCTAAACTCAAGTGTATACAAGCCCAGCCCCTCACATCAGGAGGGGTTCTAGAGGCTGAGGGGAGGAATATCGAGATGGAGGGGGCGAGAATAGCGACGGAGTCGGGAAATGCAGGATTTTCAAAAAGCACAAACTAGTTTTTAAAAACTGCTGAGGTAACAGAATACAGGGTGGGGACTGGGGAGAGCCTGGAAAAATAAATCAAAGTGACATTTTAAAAAGGTCACAATGTTCACTGTTTACCAGTGCATGAACTGGAGGCGTTCCTGCAAGGGTTTATGGATTCACAGCTGAAACTTTATTGCTGGAACAGCACAGCAGGTCAGGCAGCATCTAGGGAACAGAAGATTCGACGTTTCGGGCACATGCCCTTCTTCAGGAATGATTTATGGATTCACTGCTTGCTTTTTCTAAGGAAACCGTTGTGGCTGACTCCCATGCTGGGAATCCAAGTGTGTTTGGTCACATTGATAGGAGCAGGATCACAGTACAAGGCTTAGCTCAGGACACGAGGGTAACATCGAATTGTAAATAACACTCCCTCACCCAAAGTCATTTCAAACAAGCACAGAGCATTGGCGTGTAGCACCCATCTCCTGCACACCAAGGGCCTGCTCGTCTTACAGTCTTCTCACTCTGGTCTGATGGGTCCAGCTCACATTCTGCAGGGACACTCGATGGGTCAGGGTTGTTTGGGGGTTTGAGCACACCCTCCGTTACCCCAATCTCTCTTCTGCACGTCCTGACCAAGTCTCTCTTTCTCTCTCTCTCTCTCTCCCATCTCAGTGTTCACCTCCTGCTGTGGTGGGTCCCGGCCTGCTCTCTCGGCTCAGCGTGCGAGTGGATCGTGCCTGGGCGTATTCCCAGAGGCCCATGGAGGGATGGGGAAATCGGAGAGGCTGCAGTTCCTGCAGCAGCGACGGACAATAGTATCTGTGGCAGCAGAATCGAGAATGGGCTGCTGAGACTCATCACGTTCCTGGTGAACGGTTTATGCCCGAAACAACGACTCTCCAGCTCCTCAGTTGCTGCCTGACCAGCTGTGCTTTTCCACTCTGATCTCCAGCGCCTGCAATCCTCACTTTCTCCTCATCAAACTACGACAGACTTTAATGTACACCATTACTACAGTCAGTCCTGACATGACATGATAGTTCTGCTCTTGTCTTATAAGAAAATCGTGCAGTAGCCGCGCCATTTAAACCAATGAGACGTGAACTGCATTATAGTCAATACAGGTAAGGAAAGTTCACGTTCTACAAATAAACTCTTCAATCACATTATAGCCAATTCACGTTGAAGAAACATGCGTTAAAGCAGAAGTGACTGTATTTCTTTATTTTTCTACCATGCTACGAACAGTAATGCTTAACTTTTTAATTCTCGTTTCTCTCACTATTTCGTACCCAAATGTTTTTCCTACCTTGGTATCCAAGATGGCGCACTGTTTGGCTACTTTTCACTGTACACGTGAAAATAAAATCTAAAAACCTCAAGTGAACAGTGTCGACCCCTTCTTTTGGAGTCAATCCTGTGCTACCCCGGGGTCTCCTGAGTGGGGAGATTGGGGTCTGCTTCACTGCTGGCCCTGTTACCCTGGGGACGGAGCTGAATCTCAGGGATTACAGCCTCCACGCTGGGCAATTTGCTCAGGAGCAGGACACTGCTGTGGGACTGCCCTTCCTCCCACTGGGTTTGGAGGATCTGGCAAAGGTAGGCGCTCTGAGATGCCGGAGGCTCTCCGACTCTTGGCTGCCTGGGGAAGCGTGTCCCAGCCTCAACACGGTCTCCAGCCATTTGGCCCATCGGTTGGCGTTTCTGCGCCATACTAGCCGGTGTACAGCTGTGTCGCAGCAGGCCATTCAGCCCCCAAGGGCCTGTGCTGGCTCTTTGGGAGCACTGTCACACTCCTCCAAACGCGCTCCAACCAACACCACCCCCCCCCCCCACCAACTCCCAACATCCTACAAACTTCAACGGAGGGGGGGAGGGAGGGAGGCCCTCACCAAGACACTGGTGAAATGAGCAGCTCCGCGTCTCTCTCTCTCTTACCCCTCCATCAGATACTCCGTCAATTCACCCTCTTACACTCGGGCTTGAGGGAGGGAGATAGGGAGGGAGGGAGGGAGATAGGGAGGGAGGGAGGGAGGGAACGGCAGTTCAAGATGAGAAGATTCCAGAGGGTAGCATCAAAGAGAGAGAGTGGAGCTGGGAGAGAGTTGGAATGGTCATGTCTGGAGGTGACAAAGATGGGGGTGAGGGCTTCAGCAGCAGATGGGCTGCGATGGGCTGAGGCTGTGAAATCAGCCGGTGTCCTTTTGAGAGCGTGAGGTCAGAGCCTGATGTTGGGGTGCAAAGTGAAAACGAGGCGGCGATCAGACTGGTTTAACGTCAGACCGTCAGCAGGGAGAGGGACAGACTGAGTGGATCAGGAACACCGATCGGGATGGGAGCTGCATGCACTCTAAATCACGGCAAAGCTCTGCCTGGCTCTGGCGAGGACAGGGTGGAAGGGGAGGAGAGACATAAACGATGGAAAGAGCTCCATCGTTTCAAAGCCCCGGGGTCGACCGGGAGAGGACGGCGTCAAGCGGGGATACGACGGGTTACCTGGTATTCCTCAGACGTAATCCCAACGGAAGTGGCAGTCTCCTGTAGCTCGGAGAGGGGCTGAGCTCGGAACAATTTCTGAAGCAGCACATAGATGGCAGGTGACTCTGGGGAGGTCTGCAGCAGCACCACCAGCCCCCCGTACCAGGACGCCCGGGAGATGTAGTGAGCGTAGAGTTTCTCCTCCTTCGACAGCAGCAGGAAGGCGTTCTGGCAGTCCAGCACTGAGATGCCAATGTCATTGGGCAAAATGTACTGAGAGTCCACCATTGTCTCTTCGCAACCAAAACCTGATCACACCAAGGGAGGGACAATTAACCTGTGTTCTCCTGAAACTGATGCCAGCCTTGTTACAGCCTGCTCTGTCACTCAGTCCAATAGCTGATCTGATTGTAGTCTCCTCTTTTACTATCCAGCCACCCCACCCTGCTGTAAGCTTCAACTCCCTCATCAATCCTAAACCCGTCTAACTCAGCCTTCAATGTACACAATGGCCCATCCTTTCCACTGGGCTCAGGCAAGTAAGCTCCCCATTTATGTCAAAGATCTATATTAAATCTGCCCGTCAGGTCCAATCTTCGGCTGTAATACTCTCAAGGGCACTTTCAGGCCCCACTCCCTTCCAATAGTAGCCGTGGGAAATTCTACACCATCACCACACACACACACACACACACGGGGTCACACTAACACACAGACACAAACGGGAACGGGAACGGGGACGGGGACGGGGACGGGGACGGGGACGAACAAACACTTTGATGGATCATCTTAAAGACAGCACTGATCCTTCACACTGACCTCACTCAATCCCCCCCCTCACCTACAGCACCCTCAGAAACTCACTCATTCCTCTCCCTCACTCCCTCAGACACCCATTGCACTCCTCTCCTTCCCTCAAACCTTCCCACCAACCGTCTC
>NC_057754.1:1405440-1408882 GCF_004010195.1 Chiloscyllium plagiosum
TCCCTCAGACCCCCACCTCCCTCTCACACGCGCCCAACCCCAACCCCAACCCCTCCCTCCAAACCCCCTCAGTCCCTCACCCAGTTCCTCTCTCTCCACCTGGTGACCCGTGGACCCTGGAAATTGCCTTTACCTCCCGCCCCCTGCCCCACTCTGCGCCAATCACGTCGCCGTCTGTCTGACAGACGGACCGATTCACCAATAGACGCGGGAATCTCGACGGATGACTGCTCCCTTGGCCAATCGGTCTCTTCCTTTGGTCGGAGGGTGTGGCAGGACCGGAAGGCTTCTCCAATCAGAACCCGGAGGGCGGACGCTGGGCCGCGGTCTCCTCCAATCGGACGCTGCTCGGAATGGGGCGGGCGGGTCGGCGCGGCTTCTCCAATCGAGACGAGGCAACCCATCCGGACGGACAGCTACAACAACCAATGGGACCTGTCAGCCCGCTGAGGAGGCGGGGTCTCGAGACAACTAATCGTTGCTCGCGTTGTTTTGTGATGGACAGTCACCTCAACCCATGGGGCCCGCGCAGGAGCGCGGTGAGGCGAGGCGTGGCCACGGCCCCCTCCAATCAGAGTGAGGGGGCGGCACCACACGGTTTTTAAATAGTCACGTGGAGTAACGGTTGGAGACCCGGGAATCCTTACTAACGTGCCGCTACATAAAAAAGTGACAATAAAACCCGAGTCCGGAGAACGACCTGAGGGAAAATTAAAAAAAGAAAATCGAGGGGAATACATAGAGCTCGACGCAGCCCTGCAGTGATTGACGTGCGGAACAACCAATCGGCGGGCGGGCATCCCGGCAAACCGTCCAATCGGGGGTCGGGGGGGTGGGACGGTGACGGGGTGAGAGGTCAACTCCCGGCGAGCGGCTAAATGCAACGAATCCAATCGGGGAAAAAAAACCACATTAGACACACACGATGTGAGAAAATGCAACTCCCGTGGGATTTCTTTTTTTTTGTCTCTCTTTTATGATTTTAAATTCGAGGTGGGTTTGGGTGGTTCCGGCTCGGGGAGGGTTTAGAGCCGGGCGCCTTTCCCGGTGAATGTGTCCGTCCCACCGGAAGTGTCCGGGTTGGATTCCGGCTCTTGTCCCCCCCCCGGTAAAGGTTGTGATGGCGCCTCCCGGCCGGCTCGGGGATTGCCGGGGCTGCCGCCTGGTGTGCGGGCTCGGCCTGCTCGGGGCCGGCGGCTACGTCTTCGCCTCGGCCCGGCGCCTGATGCGGAAGACGGGCGCGGCCCCCGGCCCGGGGACGGTGGGTCAGATCGTCTTCGCCTTGGGTGGGTACAGCAGCGAGGGGACGGGAGGAGCGGCCTCAGGACATCACTCCCCGCCCCCCCCCTCCCCCCACCACCAAAAAACACCCCCACTCCAGCTTGCTATTCGACTGAGTGGGGCATCACACATTGAGCTTGTGATCAGCCTCCTCCCTGCCCCATGAGTGTCTTATTGCTATTCGACTGAGTGGGGCATCACACATTGAGCTTGTGATCAGCCTCCTCCCTGCCCCATGAGTGTCTTATTGCTATTCGACTGAGTGGGGCATCACACATTGGGCTTCTGATCAGCCTCCTCCCTCTCTCTTCCCCACCCCACGAGTGTCGTTTTGCTATTCGACCGTGTGATACCGTGACCATCTCTCTCTCTCTCTCTCTCTCCCCCCGATACCCCTGGACTGATCCCCAGGAATGGCAGGACCAACTGAACGAGGAGAGACCGGACTGGACCAGACCGACTGGGCTTGTACCTGCTGGAAGTCCGAAGAGTGAGGAGGGGATGGGGTGGAATTTCACAGAAATGTGCAGAATCCTCCTGGGAGGGCGGATGGGAAGAATGTTCCCGATGTTGGGGGGAGGGGGTGGGGTGTCACTGTCTGACAGTAAGGGGGTAAAGTAAGCCATTCACGAGTGAGATAAGGAAGAATTTCTTCATTTGTTGTGAACCCGTGGTATTATTTCCCAGAGGAAGCTGCTGGGGGCCCCTTTTCTTAGATATAGCCAAGAGGGAGCTGGACGTGGCCCCATGCAGCTGAAGGGATCAAGGGGTATGGAGAGAAAGTGGGAGTGGGATACTGAGGTTGCATGGATTAGCCACGATGGTATTGAATGGTGGGGCAGGTTGGAAGGGCTGAATGGCCTACTCCTGCACTTATTCGTTTTCTTACCCCTCACCTTATTCCAGACATCTCTCATCCCCCCCTTTACTCTTCCCCCCCCCACCCCACAATACATGGCACTGCCTCTCACACCACCCCACACATCCCTTCCACTTCTCCCTTTTCTCCTGCATGGAGTGTGTAATTTTGCTATTCAACTGCGGTGGCCGAAATGGCCGCTGTGCTCTCAGATTCCCAATGGCTTATGCTTCCCTCTCTGTCTCTCCCCATGACAGGTCTGGCTTCCTGGGGCGTGGTGATGTTAGTAAACCCGGAGACGAAATCGCCAACAAAGTAGTCAAGGCTGGGCAAGAGCTGCAGCAGGAGCAATCGCGAGGGACAGGAGAGTCGTCAGAGTGAACACTAACCATGACATCTGAAACTCACTGGCACGGTGACGGGAGGGAGAGAGAATTCAAGTGACTGATCTCCCCTGAAGGGAATCCTAGTAGCACTTTTCACGATGTGGAAAGAACTAACTTCTAAACCAGTTTCTCAACGAGTCTCTCCTGGGAATACAGGAGAAGCAGAGTTTGTGTTGAAGTGATGTGAATTTCTCTGTGTGCGCGTGCATGTATGTGTAATCAATGCTTCTGTGCGATTCTGATCACTGTAACCCCTTTCTGTCACACACTGAATTAAAGTCACAGTGACGAGCAGGAACTCTGCTCAATCCACTAGCTTTTTCGTAAGTTGGCTCCAGCGCCAGGGGCCCAAAGTTTGTACATTCTACCTGTAGCTGCGTGGGTTTCCTCCCACAGTCCAAAGATGTGCAGGTTAGGGTGGACCGGCTGTGCTAAATTTTCCACAGCATCCACGGATGGGCATGCTAGGTAGGTTAGATTAGATTACTTACAGTGTGGAAACAGGCCCTTCGGCCCAACAAGTCCACACCGACCCGCCGAAGCACAACCCACCCAGACCCATTCCCCTAACAATACGGGCAATTTAGCGCGGCCAATTCACCCAACCTGCACATTTTTGAACTGCGGGAGGAAACCGGAGCACCCGGAGGAAACCCACGCAGACACGGGGAGAATGTGCAAACTCCACACAGACAGTCGCCTGAGGTGGGAATTGAACCCGGGTCTCTGGTGCTGTGAGGCAGCAGTGCTAACCACTGAGCCACCGTGCAGCCCACAGCAGTGAGAAATACAGGGATTGGATGGGTGGGGGGGAAATTAAACTGGGTGGGATAGTAAAGGGAGTGAGGGGGAAGAATGGGATTAGACTGGGTGGGGTATTAAAGGGAGTGGGATATTAAAGGGAGCAGAGGAGATT
>NC_057754.1:1409175-1410064 GCF_004010195.1 Chiloscyllium plagiosum
GGAGTGTGGGGGGGAAGAGCGGGATTAGACTGGGTGGGATATTAAAGGGAGCAGAGAGTGGAGGAGGTCTGAGAAAGTTGATGAGTTGGTTTGAATTTTCAAAAATTCCGTAGATTCTGGGAAGGTAACATTAGACTTAAAATAGCAAATTTAACTTCTGTATTCTATCAAGAGAGGGAGACAGAGAGCTGGGACGCTGCTCATGTGTTACTTTAAGATCTGTGATGGAAGAAAGATGTTAGACACTATTCAAAGTGTTTCCACAGGGCACTTGGGAAAAGGCAAGGTCCCCAGGCAGAGTATGCTCAAAGGGAGGTCATGCTATCCTCAATTACTGGCTCGCAGTTCTGGTCACCACGTTATAGGAGGGAGGGTGCAGAGGAGGATTTACTGGGATGTTGCCTGCATCAGTGGGTCTGAGCCATGATCAAAGATTGGAAAGGCTGGGATTGTTTTCCTTGAACTGCGGAGTTTAGGAGGGAACCTGATGGGTGTGTATGAGATTACAAGGGGAATGGATAGGGTGGATAACGAATAGTGGGGTCAAGAACTCGGGGAAGTAGATTGAAGGTAAGAGGTGAGTTGAGGAGAATTTTCTTTTTGCTGGGAGTCTGAAACTCTCAGAACATTTAAAAAGCTTTCTGACTTCCGCATTGCCTCCAGGGCGAGGGGCCGTAGCCTGGAAAATGATAGGAGCGTGGTCAGGTTTTTGTTAACTGGCCTGGAGATGAGGGGCCGAATGGCCTGTTTCTGTGATGTACTCGCCGATATGTTACTTTGGAAATATCTCGCCGTTCCCTCAGTGTGGCCGGGTCAGAATCCTGGGATTCCCTCCCTAAGCGACGCTGTGGGTCTACCCACAGCACATGGACTGCAGCGGGTCAAGAAG
>NC_057754.1:1410564-1418976 GCF_004010195.1 Chiloscyllium plagiosum
GTGGCCATTCAGCCCATCACACCCAGCCTCCCTCACACAGCAGGGGGATGGCCATTCAGCCCATCACACCCAGCCTCCCTCACACAGCAGGGGGATGGCCATTCAGCCCATCACACCCAGCCTCCCTCACACAGCAGGGGGATGGCCATTCAGCCCATCACACCCAGCCTCCCTCACACAGCAGGGGGATGGCCATTCAGCCCATCACACCCAGCCTCCCTCACACAGCAGGGGGATGGCCATTCAGCCCATCACACCCAGCCTCCCTCACACAGCAGGGGGATGGCCATTCAGCCCATCACACCCAGCCTCCCTCACACAGCAGGGGGGTGGCCATTCAGCCCATCACACCCAGCCTCCCTCACACAGCAGGGGGGTGGCCATTCAGCCCATCACACCCAGCCTCCCTCACACAGCAGGGGGGTGGCCATTCAGCCCATCACACCCAGCCTCCCTCACACAGCAGGGGGGTGGCCATTCAGCCCATCACACCCAGCCTCCCTCACACAGCAGGGGGGTGGCCATTCAGCCCATCACACCCAGCCTCCCTCACACAGCAGGGGGGTGGCCATTCAGCCCATCACACCCAGCCTCCCTCACACAGCAGGGGGGTGGCCATTCAGCCCATCACACCCAGCCTCCCTCACACAGCAGGGGGGTGGCCATTCAGCCCATCACACCCAGCCTCCCTCACACAGCAGGGGGGTGGCCATTCAGCCCATCACACCCAGCCTCCCTCACACAGCAGGGGGGTGGCCATTCAGCCCATCACACCCAGCCTCCCTCACACAGCAGGGGGGTGGCCATTCAGCCCATCACACCCAGCCTCCCTCACACAGCAGGGGGGTGGCCATTCAGCCCATCACACCCAGCCTCCCTCACACAGCAGGGGGGTGGCCATTCAGCCCATCACACCCAGCCTCCCTCACACAGCAGGGGAATGGCCACTCAGCCCATCACACCCAGCCTCCCTCACACAGCAGGGGAATGGCCACTCAGCCCATCATACCTAGCCTCCCTCACACAGCAGGGGAATGGCCACTCAGCCCATCACACCCAGCCTCCCTCACACAGCAGGGGGGTGGCCACTCAGCCCATCACACCCAGCCTCCCTCAAACAGCAGGGGGGTGGCCATTCAGCCCATCATACCCAGCCTCCCTCAAACAGCAGTGGGAAGGCCATTCAGCCCATCACACCCAGCCTCCCTCACACAGCAGGGGGGTGGCCATTCAGCCCATCACACCCACCCTCTCTCACACAGCAGGGGGATGGCCATTCAGCCCATCACACCCAGCCTCCCTCAAACAGCAGGTGGAGTCGGCCATTCAGCCCATCATACCCAGCCTCCCTCAAACAGCAGGGGGATGGCCATTCAGCCCATAATGATCCCAGAGTATCTCCAGTCTCCCTCCAAGTACGCCAAAGCCCCTCATCCCTGGGTTTTGTTCCCATAGATCTCCCTCCACACCCTCTCGAAGGGTCTCAGTGTCCTCACTAAAATCTGCACATCTTTGGATTGTAGGAGGAAACCGGAGCACCCATAGGAAACCTGCACAGACACGGGGGAGAACGCGCAAACTCCAAACAGAGAGCTGCCTGAGGACAGAATCGAACCCGCTGGCGCTGTGAGGCAGCAGTGCTAACCACTGAGCCACTGTGCCCTCCACCCTCAACTCCATTGGTAGGAGAGACTAGGGCCTGAGGGCACAGCCTTAGAGTAAAGGGAAAACCTTTTAGAACGGAGATAAGGAGAAACCTCTTCAGTCAGAAAGTGCTGAATCTATGGAATTCATTACCACAGAAGGCTGTGGAGGCCAGGTCATTGAGTATATTTAAGACTGAGATAGATAAGTTCTTGAGTATCAAGGAGATCGAGGGTTCTGGGGAGAAAACAGGAGAATGGGGTTGAGAAACATATCAGCCATGATCGAATGGCAGAGCAGACTCAATGGGCTGAATGGCCTAATTTCTGCTCCGATGTCACCTGGTGTTGTGAAAGGGCTCTCACCTCCTTCACCTGGTGCCACACATCCTGCTCGAGTGGGTTCACCTCCAGAGGGGGCAGGGTGAATTTGAAGTAGGGCCGGAGGTTCTTGTAGATGTAGATGTAGGGTCCGGAGGCTACGGCCACAGCGGGGGTCCTCGGCTCGTTGGTGTCCATCAGGAACGCCACCACTCCGGTCGGCACGTCAATCAGAGTGTTCTCCGACAGCATGGTGGTGCCTCGGTACACCTTCAACTTCACAGTGGACGGACCGGTGCCAAGGTCCCCGACAATCAGCTGCAGGAACAATCCCCAGACCCACCCCGACACAAAACCACAGGTTACACAGGAGCTCATTCAAACCCTCACATCACAACAGGGGAACAGGCAGCTGTACTCTGTATCTAACCCCGGGCTGGCCCTGTCCTGGGAGTGTTTGATGGGGGGACAGTGTAGAGGGAGCTTTACTCCGTATCTAACCCCATGCTGTTCCTGTCCCTGGGTGTGTTTGATGGGGGGGACAGTGTAGAGGGAGCTTTACTCTGTATCTAACCCCGTGCTGTCCCTGTCCCTGGGGAGTGTTTGATGAGGGACAGTGTAGAGGAAGCTTTACTCTGTATCTAACCCCGTGCTGTCCCTGTCCTGGGGAGTGTTTGATGGGGGACAGTGTAGAGGGAGCTTTACTCTGTATCTAACCCCGTGCTGTCCCTGTCCTGGGGAGTGTTTGATGGGGGACAGTGTAGAGGGAGCTTTACTCTGTATCTAACCCCCCTAAGCAGACAAAACTCTGTGAATCGGAGAGTCTGAAACCTGTGTGCTGTGTCTCGGAGAGCAGGAACATTTGTTGTGTCCGGAGGATTGAAGGGACGTGTCTCCAGAGGACATAAAGCTGCTCAGAACGATACCAACCGGAACGTCATGGTGAACATATTTCAACACAACAAGAAAGACAGATGCAGAGACGAACTTGTTGTGCCTGTCCTTCTGAGGAATCGGTTTAGGAATGGCGACAATAATCCAGACCGCATGAAAAGAGGGGGCTGTTTGATCAGGAGAAGCTGCAGGAACTGACTGCTGGAATAATCCCAGTCTTGGTGAAACAGTGTGCTTTCAGGACATATTCCTTTCGCCCGGAAGGGGCAGGGCCTTATGTGTGACTGAGTGGAGCTTCTAGTGCGGGTAGATGATCCACACTGCCCAGGAACCTTCAATAGGATCTGGTCTCATTCTGAACAGTCAGGGTCTCTCAGCATCTCGTGGATGGGACACCGTGAGCTAGGGTTTGCCGGGGCCCGACGTGATGATACTGTGGCTTTAACTGGGGTATTCTGTCCTGGTTCCTTTTCGACAGAGACTGGGGCAGGGAGGGGACACGGCAGGCTATGAGAAGATAAACAATTTGCGAGGCCTGGGCGGGGGTGGTTTGTTTTAAAAAGTTGGAACAATAGACGCAGCCTGAATGGGTGTGTTTGAGTTGCCACGGAACCAGGATCCTCAGTTTAGCTTTCAGCAGTTGGGGGTCTAGCTAGTTTTCGTCCCCACCCTCGATTACAGCCAATAGCTGGGGGGGGGGTGCTCTCCCTGAGCTGGGAGTCACGTGTGAGGCCATCTTATTTTCTGAATTTGTCATTTTTGCCATGAATGTGTTTCTGAGACGGTTCTATACTGGAACAGTCACAATTACTGCAAGTTATTCTGTTACATTTGCCAACAGACTTTAATGATTCCAATTCCTTCTTTATTTTCTCGTATTTTAACTAGTGTGGATGAACAAAATGTGTTTTGCCTTAAAACCGGCAGTTTGAGCAATCGAATTGAACGCAACACCTTCCATTTACCTTTAAAATGAGATAAAGCTCGCGAATAGACTGTCTCCTGACTATTTTGAATGTGGGCGGGGGGGAGTTTGGCCCAGTCCGTTTTTGACACCAAAGACACATAAAGTGACATACTGTCCTTTCAGCTTGTCCCCTTTTTGAAAACTGGAAGATATTCATCGTTCACACGACACCAGGTTACAGTCCAACAGGTTTATTTGAGATCACAAGCTTTCGGAGCGCTGCCCCTTTGTCAGTGACACAGCTTGTGATCTCAAATCAACCAGTTGGGACGATAACCTGGTGCCGTGTGACTTCTGCCTTTGTCCCAACCCTGGCACCTCCCCATCACAGGTCAGTTAGGGAGCTCTGCTGCATTCCCCATGGCAACACCCTGACCAATCAAGAGATCACCTGCGACACAGGAAGTTAATGAGCTAACTAAAATGGACAGTTAACAGTCCCTGGTGTGTTTCCATGCCGACCATGGCCCAGCCAATCAGCTCCCTCTTCTCCTGCGGTATAAATTGTTGTTCCCTTTCCATGACTGCTTCCTTTGTCTGACTCCCTGGCAAGGAAAGCTTGGAGGCTGACAGCGATGTTTGAGTTCTGTGCCACCCAACGCTGCTTTGTGCGCTGACAGGAACGGGCAGGGCAGGGGAGGGGGGTTACAGGAGCGGCATTCCGAGAGTTTCCATTCGCAATCTGTGGGGATGTCGGAAAGCGTTTGGGAAACCTGACAATGACCATGCCTGACATACCAAGGCTCGCTCCTCAGAGATTAACCAGAAAGACCGTGTGCACTCACCTTGTTGTCTCCATCCCCATGCAAGTCTGCCAGAGCTGAGGAAGGAAGAGACAAACTTGTTAGTGCAGGGTTAGCATCTCCCGGTGCTGTTCTGATCCTGTGGGACAAAGCCTTGCAAAGGTCAGTACCAGAACAGGGCATCGGCCTGAGAAAGTGGTTTTTTTAAATGTTGTCATCTGAATTTTCAAAGGTGTTGCCTGAAGTTATTGAATTTGAGATGTGGAGGGGCCGGTGGACTAGGGTGGACAAAGTTTAAAAATCACCCAACACCAAGTTCTAGTCCGACAGGTTTAATTGGAAGCACCAGTTTTCAGAGCGCTGCTCCTTCATCAGGTAGCTAGTGGGACCGATACCTGATGATGCTGTCCTACAACTACCTGGTGAAGGAGCAGCGCTCCGAAAGCCAGTGCTTCCAAATAAACCTGTTGGACTATAACCTGGGGTTGTGACCTTTTTTTAATGTTGTACTTGAGGACATGTTTGTTCATTTTGTGGGATGTGGACTCACTGACCTGTCCTGTTTTGTTATATGTCCCAACTGCCTCTTGAATTGAGCAGTGTATCCTGACTGCTTCTTCCGGAGGGCAGTTAGGAGACAATCGTTCCACTGTTTGGTCTGGAGTCAGGCTGGCAGATAACCCCCCCCCCCTCCAGAACATGAGTGAACCAAGGGGGCTTTATGACAACTGGTGATAATGTCAGGGTCACCATGAAGAATGGCGTTTTGTCCTAGGACTACTGACTGAAGTTAAATTCCACTTGGTGGGATCTGAACCCACCCCCACAAGATAATCAGCCTGGGATTACTAACCCAGTGACAGTCCCTCAAAACTGCCCTCTCCCCTAATTGGTAGATGGGAGGGCTGATTTTGGACACTGTGCTACCCAGTGGCCACAAACACTTCCCTACTTCTCTTCCCCTTGATTTCTCCCCTCCCCATTGCTAATAACCTTGTCTCTTAGTGACTGATGTTACCTCACCATTATTTCTGATCAGGGACTGCCCAGGAGGTCAAGGTTCACTGTGGGGTTAAAAGTGAGGAGCAGGCTGTGCAGGGACTTGAACACGAGGATGGGAATTTGAAAATCGAGATAGCTGGCTAACTGGCCACTGTACGAGTTAGGCTATTGGGGGTGGAGGGCTGATCCAGCCCAGGCAAGGTTCAAACACCGAGCACACGTACCCACGCAAGAGGAGAACGTATAGAGGTTAGCCACAGGGTCATAGTGAGCGTCCAACCACTTTGCACTGGCTTCACTACTGCAAGGCAAAATAGAGTTTAGATAGAGCTGTCAGTCTGTGAAGTACGCAACCTCAAAACCGACAGGTAGGGGGGGGAGAGCTAAGGTTGAATCCAGGTGGGTGTGAAGGCCCTTCCCTCTCCCCTTGGTTTCTGGATCATTTCTCAGCCTATGGGATTTGCTCACTGTCTGGGTTACAGCTAAACCTTCAGTCATGCGAACAGAAGAAGAGCCAGTTCAGCACTTCAAACCTGTTCCCGCTATTTAATTAGATCATGGCTGATCTTTAGCCCGCGTCCCTTAATACCTTTGCTGAACAAAATGTATTGATCTCAGATCTAAAATTAACAACTGATCGAGCACCCATGCAACCTCTCCCCCGACTCACTGCTGCTCTTTGATGAATTACAACTCTGTATTTCTCTTCACTCTGGTGGGGAGGGAAGGTCTGAGGGACTTGTTTTCATTCGAGAGAAGGTTGAGAGGTGACTTGATTGATCCACCTAAGATAATCAGAGGGTTAGATAGATTGGGCGGTGGGAACCGTTTTCCTCAGAGGGGAAAACTATACAGGGCCTTGGTGAGGCCACACCTAGAATATTGTGGGGAGTTTTGGTTTCCTTTCGAGGGAGGATGGTCTTACTCTTGAGGGAGTGCAGTGAGGGTTTCCCAGGCTGGTTCCATGGTTGGTGGGACTGATGTATGAGATTGACTACATTAGAATTGCTTTCGCCAGTGTTCATGCAAGTGAGGGGGATGATCTCCGAGGCATAAAATTCGAACAGGATAAATGCAGGGAGGGTGTTCCTGATGGTGAGTGCATCCAGAACCAGGGGTTACTGTCTGAGGATTCCGAGTGGAGTGGTTAAGACTGAGATGGGGCGACACTTCTTCACCCAGAGTGTGAGCCTGTGGAATTCATTACCACAGGAAGTGGTTGAGGCCAAATCATTGAATGTGTTCAAGAAATTGCTAGTAGGACATTGGTTAGGCCACTGTTGGAATATTGCGTGCAATTCTGGTCTCCTTCCTATCGGAAAGATGTTGTGAAACTTGAAAGGGTCTCGTGCTCGCTCTCTCCACACGCCAGGGTCTTTGGGTTGTCATCCACTCCAGAGCCCCCACATTTATACACTTAATGGTAAGGTCCGAGGGAGTGTTGCTGAACAAAGAGACCTCGGAGTGCAGGTTCATAGCTCCTTGAAAGTGGAGTCGCAGGTAGATAGGATAGTGAAGAAGGCGTTTGGTATGCTTTCCTTTATTGGTCAGAGTATTGAGTACAGGAGTTGGGAGGTCATGTTGCGGCTGTACAGGACATTGGTTAGGCCACTGTTGGAATATTGCGTGCAATTCTGGTCTCCTTCCTATCGGAAAGATGTTGTGAAACTTGAAAGGGTTCAGAAAAGATTTACAAGGATGTTGCCAGGGTTGGAGGATGAGGGGAGAGGGGCATGGACGGGTTGGACCGAAGGGTCTGTTCCCATGTTGTACATCTGACTCGATATACCACTTGGAGCGAATGGGATCGAAGGTTGTGGGGAGAAAGCAGGATGAGGCTGTTGAGTTGGATGGTCAGCCATGATGGTGACGAATGGCGGAGCAGTATCCAAGGGCTGAATGGCCTCCACCTTCCTGCTGCTGTGTTTGTGCTGTTCTCTCTTTCGCTCCGATGTTTCATTAAATCCCGACAGAGTTGCGGCTGTGCAAAACTCCGGTGCAACCGCACTTGGGAGTATTGCTTATTGCATTATAGGAAGGACGTGGAAGCTTTGGAAAGGGTTCAGAGCAGATTTACTAGCATGGTGCCCGGTATGGAGGGATTTTTGATTTCCCGATGAAGGGCTTATGCCCGAAACGTCGACTCTCCTGCTCCTCTGACGTTTCCTGACCTGCTGTGCTTTTCGAGCACCACACTCCCGACTCTGGTGGGGAGGGAAGGTCTGAGGGACTTGAGGCTGTTTTCATTCGAGAGAAGGTTGAGAGGTGACTTGATTGATCGACCTAAGATAATCAGAGGGTTAGATAGATTGGGCGGTGAGAACCTTTTTTCCTCAGATGGCTGAGGGCTAGCATGAGGGGACGCCCTTTAAATTGAGGGGGTGATGGATATAGGACAGACGTCAGGGATAGTTCCTTTCAGTCAAAGTTGTAGGGACGTGGAACGCCCTGCCTGCAACAGGAGTAGACTCGCCAACTTTAAGGGCATTGGATGAACCTATGGATGAAAACTGAATAGTCCAATGGGTGCAGGAGGAGGCCATTCAGCCCTTCGAGCCTGCACCGCCATCCAACGTGATCACGTGAATAGTGTAGGTCAGATGGGCTTCAGATTGGTTCCGAAGGTCGGCGCAACCTCGAGGGCCGAAGGGCCTGCACTGCGCTGGAATGATCCACGTTCTAGAGTGGGAGCAGCAGGCCATTCGGCCCATCGACTCCCTACTGACCCCCTCCCCCCTGCTCTAACCAGCATCCCACCCCGAACAACCGAGATGTGCTCTCCCCATGCACCCCGTACAGTCCCAGTAAAGGTCCCCCCCTGAAACAAGGGACAACATTCCCA
>NC_057754.1:1419737-1429615 GCF_004010195.1 Chiloscyllium plagiosum
TGTCTGCGTGGGTTCCCTCCGGGTGCTCCGGTTTCCTCCCACAGTCCAAAGATGTGCAGGTTAGGTGAATTGGCCGTGCTAAATTGCCCGTAGTGTTAGGTGAAGGGGTAAATATAGGAGTATGGGTCTGGGTGGTATACGCTTTGGTGGGTCGGTGTGGACTTGTTGGGCCGAAGGGCCTGTTTCCACACTGTAAAGTAATCTAATCTAATCTAGGCGCGGATCATGAGAGGCATGGATAGGGTGAATGCACTCAGTCTCTTTCCCAGGGTCGGGGAATAGAGGACTAGAGGGCATCAGTTTAAGGTGAGGGGGGGAAGAATAAAAGGGAACCTGCAGAGCAACTTTTTTTTTTAAGAGGGTGGTACGCATTTGGAATAGTGGGTACATTAAGAACGTTTAAAAGGCATTTGGACAAATACATGGATGGGAAAGGATTAGAAGGATATGGGTGGAGTGCAGGGAAATGTGGTTAGCGTGGACAGACATTTTGGTCGGCATGGACCAGTTTGGGACAAAGGGCTTGTCTCTGTGCTGTAGGACTCTATAATGTAATCATTGGCAAACATCAGCAACACAGAGGAATGCTTGGCTATCAATGTGAATCTTAAGAGGTTAACAGTAGAACAGCACAGAAGGAGACCATTCAGCCAATGTCTGTTGAATAAATTCACCGTCCCTTCCAATTGCACTGACCAGGATGTGCTTTTGGTTACCAATGTCACCAAACCATTGGTGCCTAAAATGCCTCACCATCTGCCTTCTGAGCACATGCTGATATTTAGAACATAGAACAGTACCGCACAGAACAGGCCCTTCAGCCCACAATGTTGTGCCGACCATTGATCCTCATGTATGCACCCTCAATTTCTGTGACCATATGCATGTCCAGTAGTCTCTTAAATGTCCCCAATGACCTTGCTTCCACAATTGCTGCTGGCAACGCATTCCATGCTCTCACAACTCTGTGTAAAGAACCCGCCTCTGACATCCCCTCTCTACTTTCCTCCAACCAGCTTAAAACTATGACCCCTCGTGTTAGCCATTTCTGTCCTGGGAAATAGTCTCTGGCTATCGACTCTATCTATGCCTCTCAATATCTTGTATATTTCTAACCTAAGTACCAGCAAATTCCTCAACTTTTTAATTCTGAGGGAGGGTCGGCGCTGAGGGAGGGTCGGCACATCAGCACTGAGGGAGTGCGGCGCTGTCTGAGGTGCCATCTTTATGCTGATTCATTAAACTGAGGGCAGCATGATGGCAGTGGTCAGCACTGCTGCCTCACAGCGCCAGAGACCTGGGTTCAATTCCCGCCTCAGGCGACTGACTGTGTGGAGTTTGCACATTCTCCCCGTGTCTGCGTGGGTTTCCTCCGGGTGCTCCGGTTTCCTCCCACAGTCCAAAGATGTGCAGGGTCAGGTGAATTGGCCATGCTAAATTGCCCGTAGTGTTAGGTAAAGGGGTAAATGTAGGGGAATGGGTGGGTTGCACTTTGGCGGGTCGGTGTGGACTTGTTGGGCTGAAGGGCCTGTTTCCACACTAAAGTAATCTAATCTAAATCTGAGACCCAGTCTGAATGTGTAAAAGTCCCACAGCTGCTATTGGAAGAGGAGTGGGGTGGGGGTGGTGGAGTTCAGCCTGGGGTCCTGAGCCCAATATTGACCCCTACACTAACATCACTTAAAAACAGCTGACCTGGGTCACGCCCACATTGCTGTGATAATGGGATCTTGCTGTTGGAGAAGATCAAAGGTAATGAAAGGGTTAACCTGAGAGTGAGGCTGCAGCTCCGCCCACGGACACTGCCCAGACATTGGCTGGTGTTGTTTGTGGGTGGGAGCGATAGGAGTTGTTTTGGGCAGTCCTGTGACACTGAGGGGGCAGAGGGGACGTTCGGCCAGGACTCCTGCTGCCCCTTCCTGCCCCATGTTAGCACTTGCACGTTCAGTTTCATCGTGAGCTGGACCTGGTCACCATGACAATGTCCGATTCCTCATGGTCTCCAGGTCAGGGACCTCCCCAGCAGCCCCCCTTCCTCGGGGAGGAGGGGAGGGGGGGTCACCATCCCTCACTGAACACTCCCTCGCTGACCCCTCCTCAGGGGGGTCTCCCTCCCTTGCTGACCCCTCCCGGCCCCTCTCAGTGGACTGGGAGGGTTACTGATTTTGTAATCCACGTTATGGCAGTGATGTGACCACACGGGGAGGAGGGGGGGGGGCGGGTTGAGGGGGCAGAGCCTCAATGATGGAGAGGGGTTGCACCGACTGGAGTCAGGGGGCAGAGAGGGGAAATTGGACATGATGGGGATGTGGGAATAGGGAAGACAGGAAGGGTCTCCCATTGATGGAGGGATCAATGCCCAAGGGGAAGGAGGCAGGAGGGTGAGAGGGGAATATGAGGAAATGCTTTTACACCCCCTCCCCCCCCACCCAGAGAGGAGGGGGTGGGGAATCTGGGACTCACTGCCCATAGACGGTGGGGGAGAGACAGAACATTTGAAGAAGGATTGAGAGGTGCCCGTGTGGTGCCAGACTCTGGGCCGAGTGCTGGGCAAATGGGAGGGGAATAGTGAGGGGTCACAGCATGGAGTGGACTGGCTGAAGGGCCTGTCTGCCTGTAGTCCTTGTACAACTGTATGACTCTCCGAGGTCAGTTTTTACCTCCTGTAGACTGTCCTCCGCTCCAACAGTGCATGAGTAAGATTGGTCTGTTAGCTGTGTGAGGCACTCTGCCATCTCCTGGGGCGTTGGAGGGGTGGGTGGGGTTGGGGAAGAGTGAGGGGGATCCCAGAGGGAGGGAGGGCCTGAGGAAGGGATTTCCACACTGAGGTGGGGGGGGGGGAGGAGGGGAGGAGTTGGGATGGAGAGGTGGAGTCTGGTGGTGGAGATATCCCTCCCTCTGTGTGTGTGTGTGTGTGTGTGTGTGTGTGTGTCTGTCTCTCCCTTTCTCTCAGCAGGACAGAATCCGAGGGGGCAAGAGGGCCGAGTGGCCTCCGTCCATTCCCATCGTTTGGATCCCGAGCTGGTGGAAAGTGGATGACCGAATGGCTGCCTCCTGCACTGAATCCCTAGGACAGGGTGGAGGGGCAGCGCGGCCTGTCAGAGTGGGGGGGGGGGGGGAACCTGTCAGCTGATGGGAAGGAGGTGGGAGTTGGGAGCGGTTTTGACTGTCAGTCACAGCCTCTGGGTAAAGAGGGTGGGAGCTGCTCCCTTTTTGTTTGTCCCCCCCCATCCCCTCAGACACATTCTCACAGTGAGAAGACAGAGGGAGAGACCATGTCCCATTACCAGCAATGCAGAGCCGCAGGACACAATGGGTTTGAAAGCACGGGCTGAGAGAGACCAGAGTAGTAACTCTCCTTCACACAGACTGCAGCAGCAGCAGCAGCTCAGGGTATGGCTGTTTTTCCATCTGTGTGTCTGCCTGATCGCTTCAAGTCAGGAATGAGCGGGTGCATGTTGTTGTTTATAAACCACAGTGCAGGCAGTGCTGGGATCTGTTACACACTCCTCTCTCTCCAATGGTTAAAGGAATGACATTCCTGCTTCATCTCTCCCTTCTCCCATTTCCCTGCCAGATTTGTTTGTTTTCTTTTTGGAGCAGATGTTGGAGATGAGCAGCTGGATGGGGGGTGTACCGGGGAAAGGGAGGGGGTTGGAAGAGCTCGTTATTAAAGCGAAGGGCCCGGGGTTGGTGTGAATGACTCGGTTGATCTGTCAGTGTGAGGTTTCATCGCTGCTGTCAGGACACTGAGGTTTATAAACGATGGCCATGGCAGAGTCATGTCTGTCTGTGTCTCTCTCTGAGAAAGAGAGAGAGCAAGACGGTGTGTTTAATCAGCTGAGAAACTGGTTAATTGAACTCTGTGAAATTTGGCCGTGACTACTTTCTTTACTAATTGCGCAGAAACACCCCCCCACCTCCCACAGACAGACATAGAGACAGACACTCCCTCTCTCACACAGACACAATCTGTCTCTCTCCCTCTCATACAACATAGACACAGATACTCTCTCTCACAGGTGTACACACAGACATAGACACTCTCTCTCAGACATAATCTGTCTGTCTCTGTCACACACATACTCCAACAGACACACTCAGTGTCTCTCTCTCACACACACAATCTCTCTCACTGTCACACACACACACACACAATCTCTCACACACTGACACACACAGACACAAACATATGGAGTCTCTCTCTCTCTCTCTCATGTACTCAGACTCCCACACAGACACACAGTGATGTTAACAATGTTCCCTGACCCCCCGCCCCCCCCCCCAGGTAACCTCTGCCTCCTGGAGCAATGGTTGGGGGGGAGGGGTGAAATAAGTAACGCACAAATAAATCCTTTGAGTACCACAGAGCTTTTATCAAAGTGCAACTGCATAGATAGAGGCCCTTTGGCCCATCATAAGAGTGCTAGCCCTCAAGTTCCTACCCAGAGGGCTTGTGCACTATAATGATGCTGGGGCTGTTTTCCCTGGAGCGTCGAAGGCCAAGGGGTGACCTTAGAGGTACATAAAATCATGAGGCATAGAAAGTGTAAAGAGACAAGGACTCTTCCCCAAGGTAGGGGAGTTCGACTAGGGGGCACCATCCGGAGAAGGTTAATTCATTGATGCCGGGGATGGAGGGATTGCCTCATGGAGGGGAGGTTGAATAGGTTTGGGGGCCTGTACTCCTCAGAGTTTAGAAGGATGAGAGGTGACCTTATTGACATTGGGAGGGGGCTTGGACAGGGGGAGGTGTAGAGAGAGAGAAAGAATTTGGCCTAATTCTTGTAAAACCCATCTGGTTCACTCACTGTGGGCAGCAGGGTGGCTCCATGGTTAGCACTATTGCCTCAGTGCCAGGGACTCAGGTTCGATTCCAGCCTCTGGCAACTGTGTGGAGTTTGCAAGTTCTCCCCATATCTGCGTAGGTTTCCTCCCACTGTCCAAAGATGTGCAGGTCAGGGTGAATTGGCCATGCTAAATTGCCCATAGTGTTAGGTGCATTAGTCAGAGGGGAATGGGTCTGGGTGGGTTACTCTTCAGAGGGTCGGTGTGGACTTGTTGGGCTGAAGGGCCTGTTTCCACACTGTAGGGAATCTAACTGCTGCCCTGACCCTGGGGCTGGCCTACTCCAGACCCACACACCAGAACATGGCTGACTGTGTTCCCAGCTTTCGCGGGTGGGGGGGCAGTCATCGAGAATAAAAGATGGGGGTGGGGGGTGGCTAAATCAGTCAAGGATTACCCACCTGAAAAAAAAACCCCAGGTGGTTAAAGGCAGTGAGATGTTATTGAGAAAAATTGAGTACACCAATCAATGGTTGTTTCTTAAATTTATTCACTGTCAGAATGAGGGCATCAGTGGCTAGGCCCAGCATTTATTACCCATCCCTAAATACCCAGAGGGCAGTGCAGAGTCAACCACATCACTGTGGGTCTGGAGCCATGAGTAGGCCGAGACCAGGTAAGGATGGCAGTTTCCTTCCCTAAAGGACATTAGTCACCCCGATGGGTTTTTCCAACAGTTGAGTTCTTTTGAGAAAGTAACCAAAATGAGGGCAGAGCAGTAGACATCGTTTTGTAAAGCCTTTAATTCGGTTCCACATGATAAACTAACGAGTAACGTTAGCTCACATGGGATTCACTTCCCAATTTGACCCAAAATTGGCTTATTGACAGGAGGCAGAGGTTGGTGGTGGAGGGTTGTTTATCGGACTGGAGGCCTGTCACCATAGCGATCGGTGCTGGGGCCACTGTTTGTCATTTACATAAATGACTTAAATGAGAATCTAAAAGGGCACGGTCAGAAAGTTTGACATCAAAATTGGTGGGAGAGTGGACTGAGAGAAAGGTTATCTAAGATCGCAATGAGATTTTGATCAGTTGGGTTAATGGGCTGAGGAGTGGCAGATGGAGTTTAATTTGGATAAACGCGAAGTTTTACATTTTTGGTAAAACAAACAGGGACAGGATTGATACAATTAACAGTCAGGCCCTGGGTGGTGGTGTAGAACAGAGGCACCTAGGGGGTGCAGGTACATAATCCTTTGAAGTTTGCGTCACAGGGGGACGGGGGTTAATGAGGCGTTTAGCACACTGCCTTCATTGCTCAGACTTTTGAGTACAGGGAGTTGGGGATGTCATGTTGGGGTTGTACAGGACATTGGTGTAGCCTCGTCTGGAACACCGTGTCCAGTTCCGGTCTCCCTGTTACAGGAAGGATATTATTAAACTGGAGAGGGATCAGGAGAGATTTACCAGGATGTTACTGGGAATGGAGGGTTTGGGTTATAGGGAGAGGCTGGCAGTTTGTTCATGTGTAGGAGGTTGAGGGGTGACCTTAGAGGTTTATAAAACCATGAGGGGCATGGATGGTAGGTGTCTGTTCCCTAGGGTGGGGGATTTCAAGACTAGGGGGCACATTTTTAAGGTGAGTGGAATTTTATTTACCCAGAGGGTGGTCTGTGTGTGGAGTGAACTTCCTGAGGGAGTGGTGGGTGTGGGTACATTTGGATAAGGACCTGGATAGGAAAGGGTTGGAGGGAGATGGGCCAGGAGCAGGCAGCTGGGGCTAGTTTAGTTTGGGGTTCGGGTCAGCACGGGCTGGTTGGGCCGAATGGTCTGTTTCCATGCTGGGCGAGTCTATGATTGACAATGGATTCATGGTCAGCATGAGATTCTAATTTCCAGATTTTTACTGGATTGCAACTCCACCACCTGCTGTGTTGGGCCCAGGGTGTTACCTGGATTAATGGTCTAGCGATAATGTCACCAGCTAGTGTACCTTCCCTTGTGGTGTTTCAGAGAATCACTGTCTTCTGGGACATCACAGGTTGTAGATGGTGTGACAGTCTGCAGTGAGGAGAATGCAGACAGGCTGATAAAATGGGCACGTGTCAGCGTAACACAGAGCAGGGAGGCAGACAGCCGAGAGACTGGAGCACGGGTTAGGACCCAGACAGAGGACTCTGTCTGATCCCAGGCCCCCAGAGATTAGCAAGGGAGTCCCATCCCTCTGCAAAGGTGCAGAATGAAATATCCTGGAATGACAATGGGTTAGAGGGTCTACAGTGAGTGCAGAGAGACTGGAGACGGTGGGATCATTCCCTATCAGAGCAGGGAAAGATCAGGGGCAGATTGGATCGAGCCATTCAGACCGAGTTGGCGAGGGAGAGACCATTCCCAGGAGCCGGAGGGTTGGTCACCCGAGGGACACTGGATGGAAGGGAATTGGGAACAGGTCTCCAGGGAGGGGGAGATGAGGAGAATGTTCCAACTTTGTAAGATTTTTCTGTACACTGTCCACTTGTGGAAAACAAGATCAGAATTTAAATAAAATGGGGCAAGTCAGGAAATCAGTGACACTGAGGGAGCTGGATTAACATCAGTAGCGATACAGTCAGTAACGCAGGGCGCTGGAGGGGGAAAGGGGGTTACAGAGGGACAGTGTGAGGGAGCTGGATTAACATCAGTAGAGATACAGTCAGTAACACAGGGCACTGGGCGGGGAAAGGGGTTACAGAGGGACAGTGTGAGGGAGCTGGATTAACATCAGTAGAGATACAGTCAGTAACACAGGGCGCTGGGGGGAGAGGGGTTACTGAGTGACAGTGTGAGGGGAGCTGTGATTGAGTGCTGGTAGTTGTAGGCAGGAGCTGTGTAAGAGAGACAGTTGTACCTCTTGAGGTGGTGAAATGGTTAAATATAACTGGAGTGAGAGAGAGGCAATGAACCAATGTGTCCTGGCAGATGGCAGGATTTCATGGTGTGGGCTTTTGTGTAATGAAGGATTTTGACTCTGTCCCTGGGGAGAAGTGACTACAGTCAGTCACCCTGCAGCAGGTAGTATTGGCTATGTTACTGAGAGAGAAATCACGCTGAGTTTGTAAGACCCAGACACCCACAAACCTGGACATCTACGGCTGTTCCTTCAGTGTCACTGGGACAAAATCCTGGATTTCCCTCCATATCAGTGCCCACTGGACAGGGCTGGTGCAGGCAGGTATTTCACCAGCACCTCCTTGAGGGGCAACTAGGGACAGGGTGGAGGCAGGAACAGAAAAGGGGGGGGGCATTTGGCATGCATTTGGATAGCGCCTTTTGTGACCTCAGTCGGTGATATAATGGAGCCGGTGCAAGAACTCATTTCTACACAGCAAGATCCCAAATGTGAGAGTGATCCAGATCATCTGTTTTTTTGTTGGTTTAGGGATCAATATTGGCCTCAGGACCTTGAGGAGAGCTCCACACCCACCCTGCTCCTCTTCCAATAGAGGCCCTGGGATCTAATACACACAACTCCCAGCCCCAAGAGGGCAAAAGGGGATCCTGACAGTGCAGCACTCCCTTGGTGCTGACCGCTGGGAGGGGGGTGGTGTTGGGAATGGAGGGAGGGACAGCAGCAGTGGGTCATGGGGACTGGGGGAGCTCTGTCTGAACCTCCCCACACTGATCCCTTCCCCACCACCCCCCCTCCCAGTGAGAGGTGTTGTGGACCCCTGTATGGGGGGGGGGGGGGGTAAGGTTTGATCTGTCATTACACGGGCTGATTGATTTACCCTCCAAACCGCTGCCTCAGATACACAGCCCCAGCAGCTAGATGTTGGCAGGCAGATCACTATTCAATCTGGGCTCTCTGCCTCTGTCTCTCTGCCTCTGTCTCTCTGCCTCTGTCAGGGGTCTCTCCCTCTTTCTCTCTGCCTCTGTCAGGGGTCTCTCCCTCTTTTTCTCTCTCTCTCTCTCTGCCCCCCCCAGGTTGCCCTCAGTACCATGCTGTTCCTGAGAGCTGACCATGTCTTGCCCTCGTGGTATGTTGTTGTAGGATGGTTCTTGACGGGGGGAGTGATGCTGTGACAGCGCTGGAGTTGGATGTACACCGATCCCTGGATCAATCCCCAACTCCCAACAGCCAGGAGATCACCAAGGATCCAGTCAAATATGGAGAATTCATCGTGTTAGGGTAAGCTGCCCACGCACAGGGAGATCCCACTGTCTGGACCACCCCCATCTGCGCCCCCACCAACCCAAACCTGTACAACCCCTCCTCCAGACTCCCCCCTCCCATTTCCTGGCGGGTGGAGGGGAATACAGGCCGTGAGGGGCCTCCTGTCCTGGCTAAGGGGCTGAATGGCCATGTTCAGTTCCAATGGATGGCATTCAGCTCCCTTTCCCCCACACCCCCTCCAGCCTGTCCCACCAGAACAGCAGGAGGCCATTCAGCCCCTCTCCTCTAAGCTATTCATGGTCCGGTTTGCCCCTCCTAACTGTGTGTCCATGCCCTGCCCCTGAGGAACTGCAGAATGGCAGATTGGAAGTTGCTGAGGGTGAGGGCTCCTGTAGACGAGCAGCTGGGTGGAAGTGGCATTTCCTGCAACCTCCTTCCCACCCAGCTCTCATCATCATGTTCCCCCTCCTGTCACTATCCAGCTAAAGTGGGCCTCACCACCTCCCCCCACCCCCGAGGGGGACAGCCCACCCTGTCCTGAAGGTGCTGTGGGGGGCTGAAGTGGGTTGGGGGGTGGGGGAAGGGGGGGGTTTAACTCAAGATATATTGCATCACAACAACATTGACACCAAATTACTTTTGGGGATGTAACCACCCCCCTACTCCCCGCTTTATCTCCCTCTGTGCTGCCCCCCTCTCCTACCCCTTGCTCTCTCGTGTTTATCCCACCCCCTCACTCCCCTCTTTATCTCCCAGTGTTCCCAGTAGTGGGCGGCACGGTGGCACAGTGGTTAGCACTGCTGCCTCACAGTGCCAGAGACCCGGGTTCAATTCCCGCCTCAGGCGACTGACTGTGTGGAGTTTGCACGTTCTCCCCGTGTCTGCGTGGGTTTCCTCCGGGTGCTCCGGTTTCCTCCCACAGTCCAAAGATGTG
>NC_057754.1:1429800-1431471 GCF_004010195.1 Chiloscyllium plagiosum
GGGGGTGGGGGGGGGGGGGGGGGGGGGGGTGTTACTGGTGATTTCAATCGCGGCTTTTCTCCCTCTCTCTCAGGTGAGTAACCAAGCTTTGTGTGTGTCTCTGTTTTCCCACCCCCCCCGCCCGATATGCAGTTATAACGGCTCACTGGCCAGTGGAGACCGAGGCAGGCGGAGGAGCAGGCTGGCTCTGTACAAGAGGCCGAGTGGAAATGGAGTCCGACCAGACGTTGTCCACATCACATCTACCCCACTCACCTCCAAGGTAGGTAACGCCAGGTCCCCAGCCCAGCAGAGGAGCTCTGTCACCCCAGCGCTACGGACACGGTTACAGCTCTCGGTGCGGGACGGGCAGCCTGTCCTGACCAGAGGATGACCGGGAGAGAGAATGCCCCCCCCCACCTTTGGGGTGGGGAACACCATCAGGATGAGGGACCTCCCATTCAAGTCTGAGGTCAGGTGAAGCCCCCCACCCCACTGAATACCCAGGTGGGCACCAAGGAGGATTGATCCCTCTAACAACAGGACAGTGTCTATCTGGGCTGGACAGGACAGGACAGGACTGTGATCACCACCATCACATGAGCCAGGACTTTATTCCATGACAGGGGGAAGCAGACTGGAAGGGCTGAATGGCCTACGCATGGCTCCTCGTTTATAATCGATATTCACCCAGACCAGAGCTTGCCCCCCAGCCCCTGTCAGCAGTCTCCACAGTATCCCGAACACGCACAGAGGAGGATGCTGATGGTTTAATGTTTATCTGAAATGTAACCCCCTCGGCCGGTGCCCGCTCCCTGGGCGCTGACCCTCGGCCGGTGATTAACCCCCACCCTAATCCCGCGGTCTCTCTACAGGCACTGAGTAACATGGAGCAGCACAGCGTGTCTTACACACTGTCTCGGAGTCAGTCAGTCATCGTGGAGTACAGTCCCGACAGTAACACCGACATGTTCCAGGTAACGGGGTGTGGCGAGCAGGGTGGGATGGCGTCCACGTTTCACCGGTAACTCAGCGAGGCAGGCAGATTCTCTGGGCGATGGGATCAAATCCCAGCCAATCTCCCACATTGGCAGCTTCAGTGAGGCTGTGTCACGGGACGTGGTTATCACTGGAAGGTTGGGTATTTACTGTCCATCCTTAATAGCCCAGAGCTCCTCTAGTCTGTTCCATCAATGGGATCATGGCTGATCTATGGTCTAGCTCCATACAGCTCCCTTGTTACCTGTGTAAAATTAACCACCAATCTGGCATCTGTTGCTGTTTGTGGAAGAGGTCCAAACCCTTCTGACCCCGTGTGTGTGTGTGTAGAAATGCTTCCTAACATATCTCTCCTGAACAACGTCTGGCTCATTCCCAGACAATGCTCCCTAGTTCTGGGAATCCCCAACCAGTGGAAAGTGTGGATCTTATTGACTTTTCCTGCGAATTGTGTAAACTTCGATCAGATTGCCCTCTAACCTCCTACATTCCAGAGAAAACCAGCCTCGTTTGCATGATCCCTCCTCACAACTTCACTCCTGAGATCCATGTAATATTCTTGGCCAGTCTACTTTGTTCTCTCTCTTTCACAGATCGATCTATCATTCAGAAGGTGTGGTGCCCAGATGGAACTGGTTCAGAAAAGATTTACAAGGATGTTGCCAGGGTTGGAGGATCTGAGCTACAGGGAGA
>NC_057754.1:1431971-1432638 GCF_004010195.1 Chiloscyllium plagiosum
GCCTGGAAGGGGCTGCGGTTCGCCATGCCAGCCACAGCCACCAGGTGGCAATGCTGAGTCAAGTCCGTGGGCTCAGCTCGACACTGCCCCCCTCAGGGCAGCCAAGACACTGCCCCAAGTGAGACAAAGCAGAATGGAGTCTGGCAAATGCAGAAGGTTCTGCTAGGATGAGTTCCATGGAAGGGGGGGGCAGACCCATTGCCATACAAACGTCACTATCGCTCTCTGTCCAAAACCAAATGCACGCTTACCGAGCAGCAGGCTGATAAAGCACAGGAGTCCATTCAGCCCATGTATCCTGTGCTGGCTCTTTGTAAAGACCTCTCCAATTTGTTCCCCCTCTCTCTGTGTCTCTCCCTCCCTCTCTCCCCCGCACAGTTCTGTACAAATTTCCAGCAATCCCACCCCCACTGTCCTTTTGAAAGTTTCAATTGAACCTGCTCCCCCCCCAACCCCCAGAACTCACCAACTCGAAATTCCTCCAATCGAAATTCCCCTTCCCCCCCACCAACTCCAACACTTGGAATCTGCTCCCAATTCTCTTCCATCCTCTGCTGACCGACGCTCCTGCCACCGGGAACGGTCTTCCCTCGTCGACTCGATCCGAAAGCCCCCTCCCCGATTCCATCTCCTCACCCCTCTCCCCCCGCCCCTGTCCCGCGCAGCA
>NC_057754.1:1433306-1441280 GCF_004010195.1 Chiloscyllium plagiosum
GGGCTGTTTTCCCTGGAGCGTCGGAGGCTGAGGGGTGACCTTATAGAGGTTTATAAAATAATGAGGGGCATGGATAGGATAAATAGACAAGGTGTTTTTCCCTGGGGTAGGGGATTCCAAAACATTTTAACCGCCATCCGGATGGGTTTATGAATAGGAAGGGTTTAGAGGGATGTATAACAAATGCTGGCAAATAGGATGAGTTAAATTTAAGATATCCGATCGGCATGGGTGAGTTGGGACTGAAGGATTTGTTCCTGTGCAGTACATCTCTATGACTCTAGAGGGAATAGGTTGAAGGTGAGAGGGGAATAACTTAAAAGGGACCTAAGGGGCAATGTCTTCACACAGAGGGTGGTGCGTGTATGGAATGAGCTGCCAGAGGATGTGGTGGAGGCTGGTACAATTACAACATTTAAAAGGCATCTGGATGGGTATATGAGTAGGAAGGGTTTGGAGGGATATGGGCCAAGTGCTGGCAGACAGGGTTAGATTAGGTTCGGATATCTGATCGGCACGGGTGAGTTGGACTGAGGGTCTGTTTCCGTGCTGTATGATTCCATAACGCCCATTCTTTGGGAAAGAGGATTATAGGATTGAGATGATTTGGGATATCTGGACGAGTTGGGACTGAAGGGTCTGTTTCTGTGCCGTACATCTCTACAACTCTCTCTCCATACTGTATGCATCTGTTCACCCACTCGCTCGGACTCTCCAAATTCCCTCGGCGTCCCTCACAGCTCGCTTTCCTGACTAGGTCCCAGCGGCAAACTGGGAAATGCTCGATTTAACCAACAGGTTTGAAATCTCTCTCTCTTTCTCTCTCTCTCTCTCTCTCTGTCGCTCTCGCTCAGGTGTCAAGACCAGACATTTGTTTAGGGTCATTACTTTGTGTTCCTCGAGACGGGGTGAGACTTTCTAAATCCACCACCTCCTCCTCGGGTTCGTTATCCCTCTCCCTTTTCTTCCTCCTCTGGCTGGGATCATCTAGAGGTTTCAGCAGTGATAGCTCCTCCGGGTGACGGATATCTGAAGGGGAAAGGAATAGGCCAAGAGTGAGCGATTGGCTGGGTTCATTCACGTGTATCTCTCAGAGACAGCTCACTACCCTGCACAGACCCAGAACCATTCTAGTGAAGGCCCCCGAAACTTTCACTCTGCCTCCTCTCTCCACAGATGCTGCCAGACCTGCTGGGTTTCTCCTGCTGTTTCTGATCCTGGTAAATCTCTCCACAGCGCTGTCACATTCGCTGCTAGGGTATGGATTCCAGAATTGCACACAGTATTCGAACTGCGACCAAACCAACCGGCTTGTCTGTGGGGAGTTTGCACATTCTGCCCCGTGTCTGCGTGGGTTTCCTCCGGGTGCTCCGGTTTCCTCCCACAGTCCAAAAGATGTGCAGGGTCAGGTGAATTGGCCGTGCTAAATTGTCCGTAGTGTTAGGTAAGGGGTAAATGTAGGGGTATGGGTGGGTTGCGCTTCGGTGGGTCGGTGTGGACTTGTTGGGCCGAAGGGCCTGTTTCCACACTGTAGAGAATCTAATCTGAAAAAAAAAACTGTTATTTTATTGGTGCACAGAGGGACCTTGGGGTCTGAGTCCATAGCTCCCTGGCACCGAAAACACAAGTGGATAGGATGGTAAAGGCAGCTTATGCTATGCCTACTTTATCAGTCAGGGCACCGAGTATAAACGTTGGCTAAGTCAAGGTCTTTTCCCCAGGGGTGGGGGAGTCCAAAACTAGAGGGTATAGGTTTAAGGTGAAAGGGGAGAGATTTAAAAGAGACCTTTTTCACACAGAGGGTGGTACGTGTATGGAATGAGCTGCCAGGGGAAGTGGTGGAGGCTGGTACAATGACAACATTTAAAAGGCATCTGGATGGGTATATGAATAGGAAGGGTTTGGAGGGATATGGGCCGGGTGCTGGCAAATGGGACTAGATTAGGTTGGGGTATCTGGTCGGCACGGACGAGTTGGACCGAAGGGTCTGTTTCCGTGCTCTACAGCTCGATGACTCAATCTATAAGACTTTAGGCGGGCCACATTTGGAATATTTTGTCCGGTTCTAGTCACCACGCTATAGGAAGCTTCAGAGAGGGTGTGAAAAAAAAAAAGGGTTTATCAGGATGGTATTGGAGGGGATTAGCTGTCAGGAAAGGTTAGACCAAGCATGGATTGTTTTCACTAGAGCACTGGAGGCTGAGGGCGACTGGAGAGAAATAGGTAAGATGATCAGATAGGGTGGAGTGCTGGAGTTTGCCCATGGTGGGGGTGTCAAATACTAGCGGGCTTGGGTGTAAAGGCGAGAGGGGGAAAGTTTAAAGGAGAGGGGTGAGGCACAGAGGGTGGTAGGTATCTGGAATGTGCTGCCAGTGGTGGTGTTGGAAGCAGGGGACATTAGCAGCGTTTAGAGAGAGACACACAGACGGGCAGGAAATAGAGGGATTCAGACCAAATGCAGGCAGGATGGGACAGGCTTAGAATGGTGGGCCGAAGGGCCTGATCCTGACTTGTACTGTTCTGTGTTGGACGTTTTCTAATGGGGAGATGCCGGTGTCGAACTGGGGCGGACAGAGTCAGAAGTCACACAACTCCAGGACATGGTCCAAAAGGTTTATTCAAAACCATCCCCGTGTCAGGGGAAATGACTTTGGTACACTCCCAGAATCACCCCTCCGTCCCCAAAACAAAACCAGAAATTGCTGGAGAAACTCAGCAGGTCTGGCAGCATCTGTGGAAAGAGAAAGCAGAGTTAACATTGTGGATCCAGTGACTCACCATCAGCTTAGTGCTGGGAATCTGGGATCGCATCTTCACTGGCAATTGGTGGGATTTTATCTCGAATTAAAATCTCCACCTGTCCAGCTAATTTCTTTGAAAGGATGTGGCTGACTGTTCAGCGCCCTCGGGGGAGTTAAGGGGTTGGGTAATAAATGCTCGCTCAGCCTAGGACACCGACATTCCACAGCCGAAGGGAAGGATGTGCCCGGCAGCTACATAAGGACACCGTACTTGGCAAACAGGTCTAACCAGTTCACACCCACTGCTGGAGGGAAAGGGAAATTATCACCAGGACAGTTAAGGGGTTGGGTAATAAATGCTCGCTCAGCCTAGGACACCGACATTCCACAGCCGAAGGGAAGGATGTGCCCGGCAGCTACATAAGGACACCGTACTTGGCAAACAGGTCTAACCAGTTCACACCCACTGCTGGAGGGAAAGGGAAATTATCACCAGGACAGATGGAGGAAGGGCCACACTCTTGGAGGGTCAGCGCCGAGGGAGTGCAGCACGAGCGGGCTCTGTCGGAGGGTCAGCGCTGAGGGAGCGGGCTCTGTCGGAGGGTCAGCGCTGAGGGAGCGGGCTCTGTCGGAGGGTCAGCGCTGAGGGAGCGGGCTCTGTCGGAGGGTCAGCGCTGAGGGAGCGGGCTCTGTCGGAGGGTCAGCGCTGAGGGAGCGGGCTCTGTCGGAGGGTCAGCGCTGAGGGAGCGGGCTCTGTCGGAGGGTCAGCGCTGAGGGAGCGGGCTCTGTCGGAGGGTCAGCGCTGAGGGAGCGGGCTCTGTCGGAGGGTCAGCGCTGAGGGAGCGGGCTCTGTCGGAGGGTCAGCGCTGAGGGAGCGGGCTCTGTCGGAGGGTCAGCGCTGAGGGAGCGGGCTCTGTCGGAGGGTCAGCGCTGAGGGAGCGGGCTCTGTCGGAGGGTCAGCGCTGAGGGAGCGGGCTCTGTCGGAGGGTCAGCGCTGAGGGAGCGGGCTCTGTCGGAGGGTCAGCGCTGAGGGAGCGGGCTCTGTCGGAGGGTCAGCGCTGAGGGAGCGGGCTCTGTCGGAGGGTCAGCGCTGAGGGAGCGGGCTCTGTCGGAGGGTCAGCGCTGAGGGAGCGGGCTCTGTCGGAGGGTCAGCGCTGAGGGAGCGGGCTCTGTCGGAGGGTCAGCGCTGAGGGAGCGGGCTCTGTCGGAGGGTCAGCGCTGAGGGAGCGGGCTCTGTCGGAGGGTCAGCGCTGAGGGAGCGGGCTCTGTCGGAGGGTCAGCGCTGAGGGAGCGGGCTCTGTCGGAGGGTCAGCGCTGAGGGAGCGGGCTCTGTCGGAGGGTCAGCGCTGAGGGAGCGGGCTCTGTCGGAGGGTCAGCGCTGAGGGAGCGGGCTCTGTCGGAGGGTCAGCGCTGAGGGAGCGGGCTCTGTCGGAGGGTCAGCGCTGAGGGAGCGGGCTCTGTCGGAGGGTCAGCGCTGAGGGAGCGGGCTCTGTCGGAGGGTCAGCGCTGAGGGAGCGGGCTCTGTCGGAGGGTCAGCGCTGAGGGAGCGGGCTCTGTCGGAGGGTCAGCGCTGAGGGAGCGGGCTCTGTCGGAGGGTCAGCGCTGAGGGAGCGGGCTCTGTCGGAGGGTCAGCGCTGAGGGAGCGGGCTCTGTCGGAGGGTCAGCGCTGAGGGAGCGGGCTCTGTCGGAGGGTCAGCGCTGAGGGAGCGGGCTCTGTCGGAGGGTCAGCGCTGAGGGAGCGGGCTCTGTCGGAGGGTCAGCGCTGAGGGAGCGGGCTCTGTCGGAGGGTCAGCGCTGAGGGAGCGGGCTCTGTCGGAGGGTCAGCGCTGAGGGAGCGGGCTCTGTCGGAGGGTCAGCGCTGAGGGAGCGGGCTCTGTCGGAGGGTCAGCGCTGAGGGAGCGGGCTCTGTCGGAGGGTCAGCGCTGAGGGAGCGGGCTCTGTCGGAGGGTCAGCGCTGAGGGAGCGGGCTCTGTCGGAGGGTCAGCGCTGAGGGAGCGGGCTCTGTCGGAGGGTCAGCGCTGAGGGAGCGGGCTCTGTCGGAGGGTCAGCGCTGAGGGAGCGGGCTCTGTCGGAGGGTCAGCGCTGAGGGAGCGGGCTCTGTCGGAGGGTCAGCGCTGAGGGAGCGGGCTCTGTCGGAGGGTCAGCGCTGAGGGAGCGGGCTCTGTCGGAGGGTCAGCGCTGAGGGAGCGGGCTCTGTCGGAGGGTCAGCGCTGAGGGAGCGGGCTCTGTCGGAGGGTCAGCGCTGAGGGAGCGGGCTCTGTCGGAGGGTCAGCGCTGAGGGAGCGGGCTCTGTCGGAGGGTCAGCGCTGAGGGAGCGGGCTCTGTCGGAGGGTCAGCGCTGAGGGAGCGGGCTCTGTCGGAGGGTCAGCGCTGAGGGAGCGGGCTCTGTCGGAGGGTCAGCGCTGAGGGAGCGGGCTCTGTCGGAGGGTCAGCGCTGAGGGAGCGGGCTCTGTCGGAGGGTCAGCGCTGAGGGAGCGGGCTCTGTCGGAGGGTCAGCGCTGAGGGAGCGGGCTCTGTCGGAGGGTCAGCGCTGAGGGAGCGGGCTCTGTCGGAGGGTCAGCGCTGAGGGAGCGGGCTCTGTCGGAGGGTCAGCGCTGAGGGAGCGGGCTCTGTCGGAGGGTCAGCGCTGAGGGAGCGGGCTCTGTCGGAGGGTCAGCGCTGAGGGAGCGGGCTCTGTCGGAGGGTCAGCGCTGAGGGAGCGGGCTCTGTCGGAGGGTCAGCGCTGAGGGAGCGGGCTCTGTCGGAGGGTCAGCGCTGAGGGAGCGGGCTCTGTCGGAGGGTCAGCGCTGAGGGAGCGGGCTCTGTCGGAGGGTCAGCGCTGAGGGAGCGGGCTCTGTCGGAGGGTCAGCGCTGAGGGAGCGGGCTCTGTCGGAGGGTCAGCGCTGAGGGAGCGGGCTCTGTCGGAGGGTCAGCGCTGAGGGAGCGGGCTCTGTCGGAGGGTCAGCGCTGAGGGAGCGGGCTCTGTCGGAGGGTCAGCGCTGAGGGAGCGGGCTCTGTCGGAGGGTCAGCGCTGAGGGAGCGGGCTCTGTCGGAGGGTCAGCGCTGAGGGAGCGGGCTCTGTCGGAGGGTCAGCGCTGAGGGAGCGGGCTCTGTCGGAGGGTCAGCGCTGAGGGAGCGGGCTCTGTCGGAGGGTCAGCGCTGAGGGAGCGGGCTCTGTCGGAGGGTCAGCGCTGAGGGAGCGGGCTCTGTCGGAGGGTCAGCGCTGAGGGAGCGGGCTCTGTCGGAGGGTCAGCGCTGAGGGAGCGGGCTCTGTCGGAGGGTCAGCGCTGAGGGAGCGGGCTCTGTCGGAGGGTCAGCGCTGAGGGAGCGGGCTCTGTCGGAGGGTCAGCGCTGAGGGAGCGGGCTCTGTCGGAGGGTCAGCGCTGAGGGAGCGGGCTCTGTCGGAGGGTCAGCGCTGAGGGAGCGGGCTCTGTCGGAGGGTCAGCGCTGAGGGAGCGGGCTCTGTCGGAGGGTCAGCGCTGAGGGAGCGGGCTCTGTCGGAGGGTCAGCGCTGAGGGAGCGGGCTCTGTCGGAGGGTCAGCGCTGAGGGAGCGGGCTCTGTCGGAGGGTCAGCGCTGAGGGAGCGGGCTCTGTCGGAGGGTCAGCGCTGAGGGAGCGGGCTCTGTCGGAGGGTCAGCGCTGAGGGAGCGGGCTCTGTCGGAGGGTCAGCGCTGAGGGAGCGGGCTCTGTCGGAGGGTCAGCGCTGAGGGAGCGGGCTCTGTCGGAGGGTCAGCGCTGAGGGAGCGGGCGCTGTCGGAGGGTCAGCGCTGAGGGAGCGGGCTCTGTCGGAGGGTCAGCGCTGAGGGAGCGGGCTCTGTCGGAGGGTCAGCGCTGAGGGAGCGGGCTCTGTCGGAGGGTCAGCGCTGAGGGAGCGGGCTCTGTCGGAGGGTCAGCGCTGAGGGAGCGGGCTCTGTCGGAGGGTCAGCGCTGAGGGAGCGGGCACTGTCGGAGGGTCAGCGCTGAGGGAGCGGGCACTGTCGGAGGGTCAGCGCTGAGGGAGCGGGCACTGTCGGAGGGTCAGCGCTGAGGGAGCGGGCACTGTCGGAGTTGCCATTATTTCAGATGAGACATTAAATGGAGAACCTATCTTTTCTTTTTATTCGTTCCTGGGATAAGGGTGTCACTGGCTGGGCCCAGCACATATTACCCATCCTTTATTACCCAGAGGGCAATTCATAGTCAACCACATTGCTGTGGGTCTGGAGACATGAGTAGGCCGAGACCAGGTAAGTATGGCAGTTTCCATTAGTCACCCAGATGGGCCTTTCCAACAGTTGGCAATGGATTCATGGCCACCATTAGACTCCGAATTCCAGATAGTTACTGAATTCAAATTGCACCATCTGCCATGGTGGGTTTCGAACCCGGGTCCCCAGAACATTACCCCAGTCCAGTGATAATACCACTAGGCCATCACATCCCCTTGTTAGCAGGGGGGGTGGGGGGAACATCCCACATTCACTGCTGCAAGAAGGTAGGGAGGGGGTCTGATGTTCTCCCCGGGGTCCCGAGGCTGATGTTGATCCCTCGACCAACGTTGCTAAACACAGACGATCCAGGTCAGTCCCACATTGCTGTGCGCGTGGGATCTTGCTGTGCAGCAACCGACTGCTGCAGTCTCTACCTTCCCAAATGAGCCCGCCGGTCAAAAAATAAAGTCCTTTACTGGCTGTTTCACACTTGGAGAGGGCCCGGCCTCCTGAAAGGCGCTCTTCAAATGCAGAGCTTTTACGGAGCAGCTCTTTGGCTAGTGATGGGGCCGGGAGGGGAGGGTTGCTGGATAAGGACAAAAATAAAACCCAGTGATGGGGAGAGGTGAGAGGCTCTCTCCTGATAACCACCAACCTCCCTCCTTCATCCTGACCCAGACTGGAGTTTATCCCAGGTCTCTGCTGGGGCCACAGAGAGACACACTCAGTATCTCTGGCTGTCCAGCCAGAGGCAGCTTGGGGAAGGAGGATACTGATAAGGTGGGGGTGGTGGTGGGGAAATGACAGCCACTGCCTGATAACAGGCATCTGCCGAGGAAAAGGGAAGGGGGAGGTCTCCCTCCAGGCTAACCACAGCTCTCCGATAGCCCAGCACTCAGAACCCACAATGACCTGTACTTCCAGCACCAGCAGCTCATAACACTGATAGTTACACAGCAAACAGGCCACTCCTTCCTCTGTCACCCGCTACCCCCTCCAGCCCCTACAACCCCTCCCTATCTCTGTATCCCCTCCAGCCCCTACACCCCCTCCCTATCTCTGTA
>NC_057754.1:1442031-1450965 GCF_004010195.1 Chiloscyllium plagiosum
TCACTGTAACCCCCTCCAGCCCCTACCCCCTCCCTATCTCAGTCACCCTTCCATTCTGTTCCCTAATCCTTCACCATCATGGCTGACCATTCAACTCAACAGCCTCATCCTGCTTTCTTCTCACAACCTTCGATCCCATTCTCCCCAAGTGCTATATCGAGCAATCTCTTGGACACATTCAATGATTTGTCCTCAACTCCTTCCTGTGGTAAAGAATTCCACAGGCCCACCACTCTCTGGGTGAAGACATGTCTCCTCATCTGCGTCCTAAACGGATCACCCTGAATCCTCAGACTGTGACCCTTGGTTCTGGATGCACCCACCATCGGGAACACCCTGCCTGCCTCTACCCTGTCTCGTCCTGTTCGGATTTTATTAGTCTCCATGAGATCACCCCTCACTCCTCTGGGCCATCCTAACCTAGCCAAACTCTCTGTATACGTCAGTCCCACCATCCCTGGAACCAGCCTGGGAAACCCTCACTGCACCCCTAAAAAGCGAGACCATCCTTCCCCAGGATAGGGGGAGCTGGAGGAGCTGATATGAAGGAGGATTTGAAGCCTAGGCCAGATCATCTATGACCTGAGGGCCAGCTGAGGGCTTGCCCTTTTCCTTAGCTATTGGGAATTGGGAGGGGCAGAGGGGTCAGGAGGGGGATAACAAGGCAGCACCAGATTGGGATGGGGGCAATGTTGCCCCACGTCCGGATTGGGCGGGGCAGGGTCCCGACACCAGTCACCACAACTGGGAAATCCGGAAGCTACAAAATGCACAAAGTCATCAGATCTCAGCTCCCGGGGACTTACGCTGTCGAACTCTCACAGGAACCCAAAGCATCAGCCCTCACCACTTCCTCAATCCACTCTCGGAGTCACATCGACTGCCCCAGCTCAGCAGGGAGGCCGCTCAGCTCCTCGCAAACACACTGGTTCCCCAGAACGAGCAAGAGCACCCAATCCCTCTTCTCTGGCTTCTCTCTTTATCCCTGCACCTTCCTCCCTCGTAGACAGTGTCATATTGGGGACTCTGGGTCTGTACTCGGTGGAGTTTAGCAGGATGGGGGGGGGGGAGGAAATCAGACTGAAACGTACAGAATACCGAGTGGCCTGGATGGAGTGGAGAAGCTGTTTCCACCGGGGTAGAACCAGGACCTCAGGGTGAAGGGACGGGGATGAGGAGGAATCGCTCCAGCCAGAGGGTGGGGGATCTGTGGAGCTCGTCCCTGCAGAGGGCTGTGGAGGCCAAGTCATTGCACGTACTTGAGACAGAGATGGATAGGGCCTTGACTGGTGAGGGGGTCAAGGGTTACAGGGAAGAGGCGGGAGAACGGGGTTGAGAGACACATCAGCCGCGATCGATGAGCTGAATGGTCCAACTCCGATCCTCTCCCACAGGCAGTACACTCCCGAAACCTCGGGCCCCCTCCCGCGTCCATTTTCTCCATCCTAAGTCCGTGCTCCCCTCCCCCCGGGTTCTTCCTGCTTCGGCGACTGGGAGCAGTCTCCTCCCTGTCAACTCTGTCCCAGACCCTCTCCCCATCCACCCACTCGCGAGGAGGATGGACCCACCCCCCACGGGTCCCCCAGGACTTCCTCACTATCGGTCCTGCCGACCCTTTCGAAGGCGGATAGAATCCTCAAGATGTGCAGCACGGAAACAGACCCTTCGGCCCAACCCGTCTGTGCTGACTAGATATCCCAACCTAATCCAGTCCCGTTTGCCAGCACTTAGAGTACTAACAGTGTGGAAACAGGCCCTTCGGCCCAACAAGTCCACACCGACCCTCCGAAGAGCAACCCACCCAGATCCATTCCCCTACATTTACCCCTTCACCCAACACTGCAGGCAATTTAGCATGGCCAATCCACCCTAACCTGCACATTTTTTTGGACTGTGGGAGGAAACTGGAGCACCCAGAGGAAACTCACGCAGACACGGGGAGAATGTGCAAACTCCACGCAGACATTTGCCCGAAGCGGGAATTGAACCCGGGCCCCTGGCGCTGAGGCATCAGTGCTAACCACTGTGCCACCCACTTGATCCCATATCCCTCCAAACCCTTCCTATTCATATACCCATCCAGATGGCTTTTAAATGTTGTGATTGCACCAGCCTCCACCACTTCCTCTGGCAGCTCATTCCATACACGTACCACCCTCTGCATGAAAAAGTTGCCCCTTAGGTCTCTTTTATATCTTTCCCCTTTAAATCTTTCCCCTCTCATCCTAAACCTATGCCCTCTAGCTCTGGACTCCTCTTATCCCATTTATTTATCCTATCCATGCCCCTCATGATTTTATAAACCTCTTGTAAGATCACCCCTCAGCCTCTGACACTCCAGGGAAAACAGCCCCAGCCTATTCAGCCCCTCCCTATGGCTCAAATCCTCCGTGTGTGTGAAGCGGGTGAAAAATTGGACTTAGGACACAAAGTCGGTTGTGGGAGGGGGGGGGGGGGGGAGAGGAGGCGGCAGCATGGGGGAAGGAATACCAGAGTTGTAACCCGCATTGACACGTTTCCCAACTCTCCCTACCCCCTCCCCTTTCTCTCCCGGCCAAAGCTACAAACTGGCTGTAGGCCAGAGGTGGTGTCTCCTGGTCTGGAGATCTGCGACCCCAGTGCTTCCCCTGCCTCTTTTCACTTTGGCTTCCGCCCACTCCCTCGCCACAGCCAGCCCTTTCCCTGCTGCACAGGCCCTCAGTCAGGGTTGCCCTCCCCCCCCACCCCACAACCTCCACCTCCACCACGTGACTCCCCAGGCTAGGCTGCCATTCCCCTTCTGCTCTGCGTTCCGCTGACAGCTCGGAACCACATCCTTCCGCTCAGGCACACAAGTTAAAAACACAGTGAGCGGAGCAGAGCAACACGCGGAGGGTGGGGCTACACAGGGGCCACCAACTCAGGCTGCGGCCTAGTCCAAAAATAGACCCTCTGTGCGATTATCCGCATCAGAGGGGCCGACATGTGACTCCAGACCCACCGTGAGGTGGGGCCAGGGGCGGGAATATTGTGGGATCAGGGAGAGGAATTAATACTAGGCCCGGCCAAACCAAACCTTTAAAGAGTGGTCATCTTCTAGGCTCTCCGTTCTTAGTAAAAACATGAAAGGGAGGATTCTCTCATTCATCATACAAACCTTACTGTGTGGAAGCGGGCCATTCAGCCCATTGAGCCCACATTGACCCCCCCAAGAAGCAGCCCACCCTATCCCTCTATTTCCCATGGCCAATCCACCCTAAACTGCACATCTTTGGTCTGTGGGAGGGAACCAGAGCACCTGGAGGAAACCCACACAGATACAGGGAGAATGTGCAAACTCCACACAGAGAGTCGCCTGAGGGTGGGATCAAACCCGGGTCCCCAACGCTACAAGGCAACAGTGCTAACTACTGAGCCATAGTGTTGGAGAGAGACAAGTGGTGTAGGTTTAACCAGAGGGTCACCACATTTCAGGTGAGGGTGGGAGGACAGCCCTTCATGGTAACCTGAACCAGTGCAGGAATCGAACCTACACTATCAACATCGCTGCATCACCCCCAACCAACCGTCCAGCCAACTGAGCTAACTGACTGTACAGGACATTGGTTAGGCTGCTTTTGTAATACTGCATTCAGTTCTGGTCTCCCTGCTATAAGAAGGATGTTGTGGAACTTGAAAGGGTTCAGAAAAGATTTACAAGGATGTTGCCAGGGTTGGAGGGTTTGAGCTACAGGGAGAGGCTGAACAGGCTGGGGCTGTTTTCCCTGGAGCGTCAGAGACTGAGGGGTGACCTTATAGAGGTTTATAAAATCATGAGGGGCATGGATAGGGTAAATAGACAAAGTCTTTTCCCTGGGGTCGGGGAGTACAGAACTAGAGACCTGGGTTCAATTCCCTCCTCAGACGACTGACTGTGTGGAGTTTGCACATTCTCCCCGTGTCTGCGTGGGTTTCCTCCGGGTGCTCCGGTTTCCTCCCACAATCCAAAGATGTGCAGGTCAGGTGAATTGGCCATGCTAAATTGCCTGTAGTGTTAGGTAACGGGTAAATGTAGGGGTATGGGTGGGTTGCGCTTCGGCGGGTCGGTGTGGACTTGTTGGGCCGAAGGGCCTGTTTCCACACTGTAATGTAATCTAATCTAGAGGGCGCAGGTTTAGGGTGAGAGGGGAAAAATATAAAAAGAGACCCAAGGGGGCAACATTTTCACGCAGAGGGTGGTACGGATATGGAATGAGCTGCCAGAGGAAGTGGTGGAGGCTGGTACAATGACAACATTTAAGAGGCATTTGGATGGGTATATGAATAGGAAGGGTTTGGAGGGATATGGGCCGGGTGCTGGCAAATGGGATTGGATTAGGTTGGGAATATCTGGTCGGCATGGATGGGTTGGGCTGAAGGGCCTGTTTCCGTACTGTACGTCTCGATGATTCTGGAACCCCATTCTTTGGGAGTGTCCACTGCACGATGGAGTTTGTTTTCCAAGTTAGCTGTAACTAACCAGGGGGTTATGAAGATTTCATTCTGTCTAATTATTGGTTACTGTGCAATAATGGCCAGTTGCATTTCTGAGGGAGATTAACCCTGGAGGCCATATAGCACCCATACTCCTTCAATTAACCCCAGACCTAACACTGGGGGAAAGTACCCCTTCAGTTAAACCAAGGAAGGTTGAGTCTGATTGCTCCAGGCATTTTCTGAGGAACGTGTCAGAGTTTGATCTGTTTTTTTGACAAGTCCAAACAGATGTGATGTGCTTAAACGCTGTGTTTGCGAAAAGTCGGGAACCACGCATCAATATAAATAGCTTCCTGAATTTGCAACTGCGCCACTCTGCAAGACTGACTGACAGTCTTATAATAGGCCATCAGTGAAACGCTGGTTTAAATTTAAACAATGCTTGTTGGTTAGCTGTCAGTCATCATTTAAGTGGTGCATCCCTCCCCCCCACCCCCCCCCCCCCCCAGGGCCAGTCAGATCCCACTTCCCAGCCTTCAGCACTCTCCTCCCGCACAGTCTAACTTTTGCACACTCCCCTGCCCCCAGCAGCACAGAAACAGACCCTTCGGCCCAACCAGTCTGTGCTGACCCTAACCCCAAACTAAACTAGCCCCAGCTGCCCCATATCCCTCCAATCCCTTTCCTATCCAGGTCCTTATCCAAATGTCTTTTAAATGTTGGAACTGTCCCCACACTCACCACTCCCTCAGCAGGTCTGTTCCACAAAGATGTCCAGCAGGGAAACAGACCCTTCAGCCCAACTCACCCATGCCAACCAGATATCCTAACTTAAGCTAGTCCCATTTGTCAGCACTTGGTTCATATCCCACTAAACCCTTCCTATTCACATACCCATCCAGATGCCTTTTAAATGCTGTATCAGCCTCCACCACTTCCTCTGGCAGCTTGTTCCATACACGCACCACCCTCTGCGTGAAAAAGTTGCCCCTCAGGTCCCCTCTCACCTTTAACCTATGCCCTCTAGTTTTGGACTCCCCACCCCAGGGGTAAAGCTATTTTCCCTATCCACCCCCACTACGAACCTTCATAAGGTCGCCCCTCAGCCCCAGCCTCTCTCTTATAGCTTTTTGCAAATTGCGCTGCAAGTCAAAAAAAAAATCCTCTGACAGAACATGTCTTTTATCCACTTGCCGTGCGCGGCCAAATAACTATTTACCCCGAGAAACATAATACATTCTGTGGCATTGCATTCATACACAGAGGTCTTCTACCAAGCCTGGTCTTTCAGACCACTGACTGCAACTGTGGTTGACTTTTTTTTTAGATTAGATTAGATTAGATTACTTACGGTGTGGAAACAGGCCCTTTGGCCCAACAAGTCCACACCGACCCGCTGAAGCGCAAACCACCCATTCCCCTACATTTACCCCTTTACCTAACACTACGGGCAATTTAGCATGGCCAATTCACTGACCCTGCACATCTTTGGACTGTGGGAGGAAACCGGAGCACCCGGAGGAAACCCACGCAGACACGGGGAGAACGTGCAAACTCCACACAGTCAGTCGCCTGAGTCGGGAATTGAACCCGGGTCTCTGGCGCTGTGAGGCAGCAGTGCTAACCACTGTGCCACCGTGCCGCCCACTTTGGACAGGTGACTGGGTTTGAGTTGACAATCCCAGGCCCTTGTACCCCGGTCTCACTGACGCTGACCGTCAGATTCGTTGGCGCTTACCGATTTTCTCCACAAGTTGAAGGATGACACCACCGATGTGCACATCGCCGTTCACTCTCAAGGTGATGGGATCCGCCTCAGGACCCAGTTCTTCCACAGTGATCTTCAGCTCCCATGATGCATCTATGTAGTCCCCGCTGGAAGTCTTGATGCCCCCCTGCGCCATCGTTCAACATCCCTGGCAACAGCAAAAGGCAAGCGGGTCAGTCAAACCCATGGCCAGCCCGCACCGAGACCGGTTCAATCCAGCTCACTGAGTGTGGTCAAGAAGGATCTCAGATTGTAAAGGGGCTATTGGGAGAAGGTGGGCATTGAGATTGGGATTGGACCCGATTCTACTGAACGCTGGAGCAGACTTGAAGGAATACCGTGTTCAAATCTGCTTCTCCCTGCTATCGGTAGGATGTGAAACTTGGAAGGTTTACAAGGATGCTGGAGGGTTTGAGCTACAGGGCTGTAGGCTGGGGCTATTTTCCCTGGAGGCTGAGGGGTGACCTTATAAAGGTTTATAAAATCATGAGGGGCATGGGTAGGATAAATAGACAAGGTCTTTTCTCTGGGGTCGGGGAGTCCAGAACTAGAGGACATAGGTTTAGGGTGAGAGGGGAAAGATTTAAAAGGGACCACTTTTTCACACAGAGGGTGGTGTGTGTGTGTGTGTGTGTGTGTGTGGAATGAGCTGCCAGAGGAAGTGGTGGAGGCTGGTACAATGACAGCATTTAAAAGGCATCTGGATGGGTATATGAATAGAAAGGGTTTGGAGGGATATGGGCCGGGTGCTGGCAAATGGGACGAGATTAGGTTGGGATATCTGGTCGGCACGGACGAGTTGGACCAAAGGGTCTGTTTCCGTGCTGTACATCTCTCTGACCAAAGGGTGTACCCCTGCTGCTGGTTCCTATGGTTTCCGTGAGGTGACACTTGAGAAGACTGGGCCTACATTCCTTGGAGTATAGAATTATAAAGAAAATAACACTCTTACAGGGGGGGTCACAGGGAGGTGGTCACTCCCCCAATCTTGGGTGGGGAGGTCACAAGCAACTCAGGATAAGGGGCTGGCCATTTTGGACTGAGAGGAGGGGGAGTGTTTTCACTCAGAGAGTGGGGAATCGTGGGAGGGTAGGGTTGGCTCAGTCACAGAGCGAGTTCAAGATGGAGGCCGAGAAGATTCTTGATATTAGAGACACGGAGGGACGGTGAGGGGAAAATGGTGTTGAAGTAAGAGATCTGCTTGAACAAGGTTATGGGAGAAATAGCTCAGCTTCCTGCACCTATGTTCACTGTAGCAGGAACCCAGAAAGAGGGAGAGAGGAAAGGATGAGGGGCAGAGGTTGGCTGCGGGGGTGGAAGGTTAGGTGGAGCAGGTTAAGCTGAGACCCACTGGAGTTTAGTAGTACGAGAGGTGATCTTATTGACGCCAATAATGGTCAGGGGGGTGGGAGGGTGGTTTAGCAGGGTCCTACCTGGGCAAAGCCTGGACAATAATGGAGCATCCCATTAAAGACGAAGATGAGGACGAATTTCTTCGCTCTGAGTGCGGAGAGTCTGTGGAATTCTCACTCCCCCAGAGGGGGTTTGGGTCTTGGGGATGGTGGGGGAGGGTGACTGATCATAGTCAATGCCGCTTTCAAGTGGTTTCTGATTGACGATGGTTTTGGAGGAGGTGGAGGGTCACCCCTATAGGTCTGCTACAATCTGATTGAATGGGGTAGCAGAGGCTGGAAGGGTTCAATGGCCTACTCCTGCTCTTTTTTTAAAAAGAAAGATTTTATTCATATGGACCTTGGGACATCCTCATGACATACGTGTACACACACACGCACACCCACAAATTAGTCCATACTACTCCACGGGATGCCCACCATATGTATTTCTCTGCATGTTGGTTGGTTGGTTGCTATGGCCCACAGTAAGTGGACAACCTTTATTTGGGCCTGGGGTCAAAGGGCAGAGTTGACCAGATCGTGAAACAACCTAAACTCTGCTGAAGATACTTCACGGTGAGTTCCCATCAGGACACACGTGCAAGAGATTCACATTTCAGGTGGTCACAACCACTTACCCGACGGGGAACCGGATTGGTAGTTGGATGGCGATTGGCTGAACTGTTGCCGTGGGGAGCGGCAAGGCTCCTGGGTTGGTTAGGGCTTGTCCCAATGGCTGTGAGAGATGTTGGCTAACGGACCCCTATTTTCAGCGATAGGCTTCTCAGGAGGTCTCTCCGAACGGAGTCACTCCGATTAACAGGCAGTGTTCAGGAATGGGGGGAGAGAGGGATCAGAGCTGCTCCCACTGTCTGGTGTGAGTGGGCCATTCTCCTGCTATCCCCCAGCTGGTGAATGGAAGACCTTGGAGTTAGGCCTTCCCAGTTTAATGAGTCTGACTTACATCCGTTTCTCCTTCCAGCTGAAGGCCAAGGCTACGATAAGGAATACACACAGAAGGAATTGTTTGCTGTGTTTTATTAACTGGGTGTGACTGTGATTGCCAACAGAGTGGCACACAACAAACATAAAAACGGCAGAAATCTAGAGTCACACACCACACTGGAGGCATAATGGGCCATAGCACATGTACCCAGCTCTCCCACTGCTCTGTCAGCACTGACCCTCCCACAGTGCAGCACTCCCTCAGCACTGACCCTCCCACAGTGCAGCACTCCCTCAGCACTGACCCTCCCACAGTGCCCGCTCCCTCAGCACTGACCCTCCGACAGTGCCCACTCCCTCAGCACTGACCCTCCGACAGCCCCCGCTCCCTCA
>NC_057754.1:1451313-1457572 GCF_004010195.1 Chiloscyllium plagiosum
CCTTAGGTCTCTTTTATATCTTTCCCCTCTCACCCTAAACCTATGCCCTCTAGTTCTGGACTCCCTCACCCCAGGGAAAAGACCTTGTCTATTTACCCTATCCATGCCCCTCATGATTTTATAAACCTCTATATGGTCACCTCTCAGCCTCCGACGCACCAGGGAAAACAGCCTCTCCCGATAGCTCAAACCCTCCAACCCTGGCAACATCCTTGTAAATCTTTTCTGAACCCTTTCGAGTTTCACAACATCTTTTCGACAGTAATTAGGAAGGCAAATGAAATTTCGGGTCTTTGTTCAAGTGGAGGCCTTGTTATAGCTGGGAGAAAGTGAGGCCTGCAGATGCTGGAGATCAGAGTCAAGAGCGTGGCGCTGGAAAAGCACAGCAGGTCAGGCAGCATCCGAGGAGCAGGAGAATCGACATTTTGCCCTTCATCAGGAATGTGCCAGTCATTATGCCCGAAACGTCGACTCTCCTGCTCCTCGGATGCTGCCTGACTGGCTGTGCTTAGATTAGATTACTTACAGTGTGGAAACAGGCCCTTCGGCCCAACAAGTCCACACCGACCCGCCGAAGCGTAACCCACCCATACCCCTACCCTTACATTTACCCCTTTAACTTAACACTACAGGCAATTTAGCATGGCCAATTCACCTGACCTGCACATCTTTGGACAGTGGGAGGAAACCGGAGCACCCGGAGGAAACCCACACAGACACGGGGAGAATGTGCAAACTCCACACAGTCAGTCGCCTGAGTCGGGAATTGAACCCGGGTCTCTGGCGCTGTGAGGCAGCAGTGCTAACCACTGTGCCACCGTGCGTTCTCCAGCACCACACACTGCAGCCTTACTATACAACCGTACAGGGTGAGACTGTACCCGACAGACTGTGTACAGTCCCGGCCTCCTTCCTCCAGGATGGAGATACTTCCATTGGACACAGTTCTAACCCCTGGGACACAGGGGTTAATGCTGTGGACCTGTATCTATTGACGTTTCAAAGAGGGAGAGATGACCTTATTGAAAATGCTACGACCCCAGAGAGAGAGATTGAGGGGGTGGGTGCTGGGATAATGTTACCCAAACCCCCTCCTGGGGGATAACGAAGAAAGGGCAGGGGGACGGTTTCAGAAACCGGGATGTCCCAGAGGACCATAAGCGCTTGGAATCCTCTTCCCGAGAGGACAGTGGAAGTTGGTTCATTGAATGTATTCAGAGCTGGGTTCGGCAGATTTTTGATTGACAAAGGAATCAAGGATTTTTGAGTTGGGGGAGGGTGGAGGGAGCAAACAGGAGTTGAGGCTACACCAATGATCAAATTGAATTATAGAACAGGCTCAAGGGACTGAATGGCCTCTTCCAGTTCTGACTAATTCTTAACATTCAATGGTATTCCCATGATCGAATCCCCCACCATCAACATCCTGGGGGTTACCGTTGACAAGAAACTCAACCAGACTCACCACATCAACCCAGCGGCTCCAAGAGCAGGTCAGAGGCTGGGAATCCTGCAGCGAGTAACTCCCCTCCTGACTCCCCCCCAAAGCCTGTCCCACCATCTACAAGGCACAAGGCAGGAGGGTGAGGGGATACTCCCCACTTGCCCCTGGATGGGGACAGCTCCAACAACACTCAAGAAGCTCGACACCATCCAGGGACAAAGCAGCCCCCGCTGGATTGGCCCCACATTCCCCTCCGAGCCCCTCACCATCCCGACTTGGAAATATCTCGCCGTTCCCTCAGTGTGGCTGGGTCAGAATCCTGGGATTCCCTCCCTAAGGGACACTGTGGGTGCGGCTACACTATACTCTCTGCAGCGGTTCAAGAAGGCAGCTCAACCCCCCACCTCATCAAAGGGGCAATTAGCGATGGGGCAATGAATACTGGACACCCACGAAGCCATGAATGGTTAAACAAAGTGCAAACCAGATTGAATGAGGCTTGGCCTGGGAGAGTCAGGGATGGTCTGGGGAGGGAGGTGATGCTTTGGCTTTTTGACAGAGTTGTTCCAGAAATCTCGGAAGGAATTCGCAATTCCACACCCGACACAAGATGTGAGGGAGAGAGAGGAGAGAGAGAGAGAGTTGGAGATGACTCTCATGTTTTGCCCCTACACCCCTCTCGGCTTCCATCTTGTGAACACTGGCCTTGTCACTAAGATGTCCTCCATGCTGTCCCCCCAACCCCTGGTTAAAAGTCACGCGCTTCAAAAGCAGGCCACATGAACAAGGAACTCCCTGGGGTTGAGGGGGGAGGGGGGTTGTGGACGGGTGTGAGGTCAAGGAACATGAAGGGTGCCGTGGGGGCGGGGGTGGGGGACAGTGTTGAGTACGGAGGAGGTCGGGGGAGGGGAGTGGGGATGGTGGTGACGGAGAAAGGAGATTCCTTTACATACCGCTGGACCCAACCCCACCAAACCCCCACCCTGTCGGCGAGCCTCACCCCAGACTCACAGAAGAAACGTTGCCCGTTGACCACGATCGGGCAGTTAGACTCGCCACAACATCCTGCCCGTGCCCCGGGATCAGAGCGTCTTTCACAACGACAGCAGCTGTAATAGGAAGGAGCGAGTACGTGGCCTTCCCCCCACCCCCAGCCTCTGAGCGGTTGAGTTCCTCTGGCTATTTATATCGAACGAATGACGATGCGATTCCTCAACTCGGTCGGATCGCGGCAGTCGCCCAGCTCCCGCCTCGGTGGAATGTAACGTTTCAGACTGGCTTCCCCCACCCTCTACCACCGAGTGAATTTAACAGAAACCGTGCCCCTCGAACACTCCAGCAGTGGCTTCCGTTCCGTTCCAAACCCCCGCCCACCATCTCCCTGCCTCCGGTTTTCCGCTTTCAATCCACTACGCCCTCTTGACCTTTCTGTTAGGCCTCGACAGCCCACCCACCCTCTCAGTGTGGGGGCTGTTTGGGCAAAGAGAAGGGATTGGGGGTGGGGGAAGGGTTCGGTGGGGAGATGGGCAGTCATAGACTCCGTACAGTGTGGAAACAGGCCCAACAAGTCCATACAGACTCTCCGAAGGGTAACCCAACCAGACCCATTCCCCATTATTCTACATTTACCCCTGACGAATGCACCTAATCTACACATCCCTGAATACGATGGGGCACTTTAGCACGGCCCATCCACCCTAACCTGCACATCCCTGGGCTCTATGGGACAATTTCCCATGGCCAATCCAACCTAACCTACACATCCCTGGGCACTATGGGGCAATTTCCCATGGCCAATCCACCCTAACCTGCACATCCCTGGGCACTATGGGGAAATTTCCCACGGCCAATCCACCCTAACCTGCACATCCCTGGGCACTATGCGGCAATTTAGCACGGCCAATGCACCCTAACCTGCACATCCCTGGGCACTATGGGGCAATTTCCCACGGCCAATCCACCCTAACCTGCACATCCCTGGGCACTATGGGACAATTTCCCATGGCCAATCCACCCTAACCTACACATCCCTGAATACTACGGGCAATTTAGCATGGCCAATCCACCCTAATCTACACATCCCTGAACACCATGGGGCAATTTAGCATGGCCAATCCACCCTAACCTACACATCCCTGAACACTATGGGCAATTTAGCACGGCCAATCCACCCTAACCTGTACATCCCTGAACACTATGGGGTAATTTCCCATGGCCAATTCACTTGGTCTCCACACCTTTGGACTGTGGGAGGAAACCGGAGCACTCGGAGGAAACCCACACAGACACAGGGGAGGATGTGCGAACCCCACACAGACAGTCACCTGGATTGTGAGAGACAGCAGTACTAATCACTGAGCCACCAACGTCCCTCAACCAACATCACTACACAGGGGAGACAGTGACACAGTGCACACGTCACTGTAGGCTAGCAATGCAGATGGCCCCTATCCACCCCTCCTCAGACCAATACTCTAGGGACACGGGTTCAAATCCGGGCACTGCAGTTGGTGCAAATTAAGTTCCATTAACAATAGATGGGGTGGCACAGTGGTTAGCACTACTGCGTCATCGCACCAGGGATCCAGTGATCCCACCCTCGGGCGACTGTCTGGGTGGAGTTTGCACGTTCTCCCCGTGTCTGTGTGGGGTTTCCTCCTGGTGCTCCGGTTTCCTCCCACAGTCCAAAGACGTGCAGGTTAGGGTGGATTAGCCATGGGAAATTGTCCCATAGTGCCCAGGGATGTGCAGGTTAGAGTGGATTGGCCGTGGGAACTTGTCCCATAGTGCCCAGGGATGTGCAGGTTAGAGTGGGTTGGCCGTGGGAAATTGTCCCAGGGATGTGCAGGTTAGGGTGGATTGGCCGTGGGAAATTGTCCCATAGTGCCCAGGGATGTGCAGGTTAGGGTGGATTGGCCATGGGAAATTTTCCCATAGGGCCCAGGGATGTGCAGGCTAGGGGCAGTAGTCAGGGTAAATGAAGGAGAATGGGTCTGGGTGGGTTACTCTTCGGAGGGTTAGTGTGAATGTGTTGGGCTGAATGGTCTGTTTTTACATTGTAGGGATTCTATGATGATTCTATGAATAGACCTGTAACTGGTAGCTGGTCTCAGCGACTGTGAAATCAGACATTTGGATAGGTACATTAAAAGGAAAGGTTTAGAGGGACATGGGCTCTAATGCACTATCAGGAGATGGTCTATTGTATTACCATGGACTGTTATTCCAGAAACCCAGGTTCGATTCCCGCCAAGGGAAGATGGGAGAATTGAAATTCAATAAAAAACTGGAATTAAGGATCGGTGGCCCAGTGGTTAGCACTGCTGCCTCACAGCGCCAGAGACCCGGGTTCAATTCCCGCCTCAGACGACTGACTGTGTGGAGTTTGCATGTTCTCCCCGTGTCTGCGTGGGTTTCCTCTGGGTGCTCCGGTCTCCTCCCACAATCCAAAGATGTGCAGATCAGGTGAATTGGCCATACTAAATTGCCCATAGTGTTAGGTAAGGGGTAAATGTAGTGGTATGGGTGGGTTGCGCTTCGGCGGGTCGGTGTGGACTTGTTGGGCCGAAGGGCCTGTTTCCACACTGTAATGTAAGGTAATGTAATGTAATCTAATCTAATGGCGACCATTGCCGATTGTCAGAAAAAAATCCCTTCTAGTTCACGAATGTCCTTCAGGGAGGAACCTGCCACAGAATCATAGAATCCCTACAGTGTGGAAACAGGCCCTTCAGCCCAACAGGTCCATACTGACCCTCCACCAGACCTATTCCCCTACCCTATATTTACCTCTGACTAATGCACCTAAACTGCACATCCCTGGGCACTATGGGACAATTTCCCACAGCCAATCCACCCTAACCTACACATCCCTGAACACTATGGGACAATTTCCCATGGCCAATCCACCCTAACCTGTACATCCCTGGGCACTACAGGATTATTTAGCACGGCCAATCCACCCTAACCTGCACAACTTTGAACTGTGGGAGGAAACTGGAGCATCTGTAGGAAACTGGAGCATCTGTAGGAAACCCCTGCAGACACGGGGAGAACGTGCAAACTTCACATCGACAATTGCCTGTGGGTGGGATCAAACCAGGGTCCCTGGCACTGGGAGGCAGCAAATGCTAACCACTGAGGCTAATACATCCACCCATGGGGTCTGGATGAGTTCATTCAGATTAATGGCTGCACGTATGACAACAGGATCTCTCTTCCTCTCAGAGATATCTTGGGGATGGGAGATGGTGGTGGTGGTGTTCCATTGAGTCAATGTTTCCAGCATGGCAGGAGGGTGAGTCACTAGAGGGACAGAATTGGGCAAAAAAATCCAAGAGGGGAGAGGAGGAGAATGATTGATTTGAGGCAGTGATTTGTTGTGACCTGGGACAGCTACCTGAAAGGGAGGGGAGGGGTGTAGCAGATTCAACCGAAACTTTCAAAACTGGGTAAATGCTTGAAAAAGAGCTGCCAATTTCCTTGATCAGCTCAATGGCCTGATCCTGTATCACATGATGTTTCATGTGTTTAACTTCTGGGTTTTATTTTTAAAACGTTGGTATCAATCTGACAGTTACAACATGACATAATCGTCCTTTCTCCTTCCCATTCATCGGAAGTGTCTCATTTCAGTGAGTTAACCATTCAACTAAATATCCTGAGTGAAATAATACTCTCATCAACATTCAATGGCCCAGTTTACAGACACACACACAGACACACACACAGACACACAGGCGATGTAGGGGCTGGAGGGGGTGTGACAGAGATAGGGAGGGGGTGTAGGGGCTGGAGGGGGGTGTGACAAAGAAA
>NC_057754.1:1458708-1525535 GCF_004010195.1 Chiloscyllium plagiosum
TTCCTCTGGCAGCTCATTCCACACACGCACCACCCTCTGTGTGAAAATGTTGCCCCTTAGGCCCCTTTTATATCTTTCCCCTCTCACCCTAAACCTATGCCCTCTAGTTCTGGACTCCCCCACCCCAGGGAAAAGACCTTGTCTATTTACCCTATCCATGTCCCTCATAATTTTATAAACCTATAAAGGTCACCCCTCAGCCTCCGACACACCAGCGAAACAGCCCCAGCCTATTCAGCCTCTCCCTTTAGCTCAAACCCTCCAACAACCTAGTAAAACCTTTCTGAACCCTTTTAAGTTTCACAACATCCTTCTTATTGCAGGGAGACCAGAATTGTTGGACTGAAGGGGATTGGGAAAAGAACTCGAGGGAGGGATGAGGAGAAATTTGGTGATGATTTCAGAACCCAGTACCTGGAAGGCTGGTGGAAGCAAACTCCAGTGACAATGAACTGAATGGATAAAAGCTCGAAAAGGCAACATTTGCAAGACAAAATGGAAATAATTGGAGTGGTCTAGGTTCGATGGGCTGAACAGCAGCCTCCAGCACTGTGTGAGGCTACAATGCAATTCCGCTCGTCCTCTTGATGTTACAAACGCGTCTCAATAAAGCAGCCCCCCCCCCATGAAACAGCAAGTTGAGTTAAAGCCTCACCAGTTCGCCCAGGGTCCGGCTGCTCCTGGTCACAGTTGCTGGTAAATCGGTGAGCAAGTGTCTTTTCCTCGTTAGCATGTGCCAGAAATGAAGACTTCCTGCTCGCTTCTCAGTCTCTTCTCTCTCTGAGCAGGGCGTTTCCCACCAATTTCAAACATGCAAGCAGTTTCCGTTCAGGGAGAAGTTTGTCCACTCCGGATTCTGGTTTCTTTTTAATAAAAATGATTGCCCTCCTGCAGCTCACTGAAGTAAAAAAAAAGCTTCAACTTACCTTTAGTGAGTTCCAGACTAACTACTGGGCAGGTTTTGCAATCTCGAGGTGGTGACTGTGCAGACGTGCCTAGGGCAAGGCACTAGAGTCATATACCTACCTGTGGCTGAGGATTCATGTTTACAAAGATTCGAGCTGCTTTCGTTCAAGCCCTGCCCCATTGAGCTGTCACATTTTCTTACAGTTGGTGTCTAATCTTTGAAGTTGCTTAAAAGCTGATGGTACCTTTTTTTAAAAAATTGCATCCAAGTTTGAGGTATGTTGGAAATTAAAATTGCCCTGTCTGAACACGTCCAACTGTTATGGAGTATGTTTTTGTGTGGAGGGAGTCTCCTGGACTGCTCTCATTCACGTTTCCAACAGAGCTTTTCACATCCCTGCTTTTTAATTGATTCCTGGGATGTGGGGTGGGTCACTAGCGGACTCCAGCATTTGTTGCCCCTCGAGAAGGTGGTGGTGAGCTGTCTTCTCGTGGGTTAATCCACAATGTCATTAGGGAAGGATGATGTGGATGTGCTGGACTGGGTTGGATAAAGGGTAAAAAAAATCACCAGGTTATAGCCAATAGGTTTAATTGGAAGCACTAGCTTTCGGAGTGCCGCTCCTTTATCAGGTTGTTGTGGAAGACAGAATTTATAGCAAAAGTTTACGTGTGATGTAACTGAAATTATACATTGAAAAATACCGTGATTGTTTGTGGAGTCTCTCATCTGTTCAAATACCATGATAGTTTCACTTCTATCGTAAGTAAATCACAAAACTTTTTTTCCCCCTTAAAAAAGTTACATTCTCAGGTTAACTGTAACAATTGGTGTCAGCCAGATAAAATGTTGAAAGCGTTAGCCCACTTTTTAGATTAGAATCAGTCTAACCATTATGGCACAGAGAACACAGGGGGCTCACACCTTCAACATCTTATCTGGCTGACACCAATTGTTAGTTCACCTGAGAATTTAACATATAGAAAAAAAGTTTTGTGATTTACATATGAAAGAAGTGAAACTATCATGGTCATTCTAACAGATGAGAGAGCTGAAAATGTGTTGCTGGAAAAGCCTTCTTCAGGCTTATCCCCAAAACGTCGATTCTCCTGTTCCCTGGATGCTGCCTGACCTGCTGCGCTTTTCCAGCAACACATTTTCAGCTCTGATCTCCAGCATCTGCAGACCTCACTTTCTCCTAACAGATGAGAGACTCAGCAAAGAATCAAGGTATTTTTCAATGTATACATCACACTGTAAACTTTTGCTATAAATTCTGTGTCTTACAATCATGTCCTCCACAACCACCTGATGAAGGAGCGGTGCTCCGAAAGCTAGTGCTTCCAATTAAACCTGTTGGACTGTAACCTGGTGTTATGTACACCCCAGTCCAACACCTGCATCTCCAAATCAGGTTTATTTGCAAACACTAGCTTTTGGAGTGCTGCTCCTTCATCAGGCCTGGTGTTGTGTGGTTTTTAACCTCGAGGGAGGGAGTTTCAGGATTTTGACCCAGCCACACTGAAAGAACAGTGATATATTTCCAAGTCAGGAACTTGCAGGGGGTGGTGTATGATATTCTCATTGAGTGAAAAATTCCCAAATTCTATGTCTCCACCCTTTTCTTTTCACAAAAAGTACGTAACAAAGTTCATTTCCTTTCCTGGCCCAGCAGAGTCATTGCTATGAATAAGTTTTGTATGAAATCATCTCTCCATCATACACTGTCAGGAATGTTTCACAATGCAGACGTCACATCATGTGTATCATCGATTGCACAACCTGCCTCAGAGGTGTCGAGAATCTCTCTAAGGCAAACTTTCCTAGTGCAAACCTATCACATTCCTTTAAACTTGAATTTTGCTCAACTGAATAGCCAGCAGCTTCCACATCCACTTATCACTAGAGTGCTACTACCTGGGAGGACAAGGGCACCATATATATGGGAACACCATCCTTGGCAAGTAGCCTTCTGGGCTGCAAATGGTCCTGACCCAGAAGTATAATTGGTCATTCCAATCATGCCTCTAGGTCAAATTTCTGGAGCTCCCTCTCTAACAACATTGAGGGTGTCTTTACAATCCCAAGGATTAATGGTTCAAGGTAGCAGCTCACCAGCTCTTTCTCCAGGTAATTTGGGAGATGGACAGTATATGTTGTGCCTGGCCAGCACCACATGTGAAGAATGGATAGAAATAAAAGCTTCTGGGCCTTTAAACCCTGGCATTGGACTTTAGCCTAGAGCCTCTGGCTCAAATGCAGGGACAATACCACTACACTACATGACTTTCCAAGTTCTGTTCTAATGCTCATTAGACTCAATGGTTAACTTAATATGAAGGAAATATGCTACTGACTCAGTGTATCTGTACAAAAGCATTTCCTTTTTTTGTGCATCTCTCCCCAAAAGTCAATTGTGAATATTTGCCAAGTTGGTCTCCTGCCTCTTCAATTAGTCATGGAGTAGTCAACCTTTTACATTGTGACACTACGCCATTTCTTGGCGTTTGCCCACACAGCAAACCTGTTACAGATACTTATTTGTGAGCAGTAGGCAGAAGCTTGGACCTTTGGTGACATACTGCTCAGGTCTGGGATTTCCCCACCGATAGGTGGATATTTTGATAGTGCACCATTGGAAAAGGGGTTTCCCCATGAAATGGTTACAACCATATGCGCACTGTTACTTCAGGGCACCTGACAAGCTCTGTTGAAAGAATCAGTGGCATTACATTGGTGGCAGCTGTAACCAAACAGGTCGTATAGAACCAAAAAGCTCTAGGGCCAACACACACTCCTGAATGTTGCAGATGCTGCTTTTTGGCAGCATATTGAACCAATGACCCCACCCTACCTTCTGAAGTGGTAACAAGATCCTGTAATACATGTAAAAATTCTCCCTCAGTGTCCTGGCCAATATTTAACACAATCAATGCCACAAAGCCTGGTTATCTGCTGGTATCTATGATCTCGGCAACATTCAATTCAGGATGCTGGATGAACTGGAGATCCACAGCTGCTGTCTTTCTAGGTCAAGCCACACGAGAAAACCCTTGCAATTTGCTGCAATGTATCTTACAACTTTGCAGCCACAAAATACCAGTGGCAGGACTGACGGGTTCAAGGCAACATATGAGTTGTCAACCAAGCAGCCTGCTTTATCATTGAGCAACTCGCCTTGACAATAGTTCCTATCCTGACAACTTTAGAATCAACAGTGACCCCTGAAGGATGTTGCCGGTATTTCATTTACACAATTCTTAAACAGTAGGTACAGTTTCATTTATCCTGTGCTTGGAGTAAGGTTTCTGGAAGATAGCATCTAGAATATTCACCTTATTAAAAAGAACAAGGAACCCAATTCACACCAATTGAGATCACACTGTCTCTTGTGGATTCAGCTGTTTGGCTAAGTTTAAAGAAAAACAGGAACAAGGGAGATGAAGTATCACCAGCTGCAATGTTGATACATCCTTCCTAAATCTGATTTGGAAGGAGTTAAAAAATTCAGATGGAGTTCCCCTTAGATATAGGAAGTGTGAGCATTTCAAAATATTCAATTAAGCATGAAAGTCCTACAACTCAAATTCACCTCCACTCATTTAAAAGGACAGAGAGTCCATTCTCTTTTGTATCCTGATGTCCAAACTCACTTCCAAGCTTTGAAAGAATGATCACAAGGTAAAATCTTAAGGTATCTATGGGAAAGAGCTCAGGAAAACCACCATCTTTAGAAGGCGAGAAAACATTTTGGGGAACACAAAATGCCCAAATATTTCAAAACTAGAATATTACGATCAGTAGATGATCTGAACACAGTTCCCATTTTAGGCAGATGGAGGCAAGCAATGGTGAATAAAAACCCCAACAAAATGGTAGTTGTGTACAATTAGAACTTGCTGGTTACCCAAGCAGCTGCATGTGAGAAATGGTGTTAAAGTACAGGCACTGTGAAAATTCAGAGAAAGGGAGAGACCATACAGTCAAAAAGACAACCAAATGATGTAGAGGATTACACAAAACATGCCACACATTACATATATGAATACATTATGTCTGTAAATTGTAAAATGTACAGCAAACAGAACAAGACAAGAGGTGCGCAGATAATTGGATACAACACTTTAATGCAACTCTTCACATGCAATAAACTGCAAAATCTGAAAACCCCTTCATCTCTACATTTACTGCAAGGTTATAACAGCAGAGATGCACCTTTCATATTGTCATTTTAAAAACAAAAAATAAAATTACAGAAGTGCACAGGCTATAGGTTTGCACCAAGATTGCGCTAAATATCATTAGATCACAAAATAATCAGATGTCACAAATAAAAACAAATGTGAGATGCTGTACACTTTTTATTTTGGCTGCTTTAATTGTGTCTTTTTCCTCCTGTTTCCCTCCCTCCCTTAAATCCCCAGAGGGCTTTTTCCTGTCAGACTGTCCTAGCTTCATCTCTGCTGAAATCTTGAGTCATCACCGGATTGCGATGAGACCTACATCAATGAGTTTTTGAATCTTCTGGGCTATAACAGGATTCTTCAAGTGGCTGAGGATGAAGGAAAGGAGAACAAGCATTAATAGTACAGATCTGATAGGGCTCAGCTATGAAGCAGAGTGACAACTGTTCACTCCCCTATCTCACTTCTTTCTATGGGGAGGCCGAATGGCCTTATTTCTACTCCTATGTCTTATGGTCTTATACTTGCAACATGGAGCTTAATAATGCAACAGAAATGTGAGTGAATGATTTCACTAAAAACACTGCATGGGCTTCAGGAAGGCAGACAGAGCAGTACGGTGGCTCAGTGGTTAGCACTGCTGCCTCTCAGCACCAGGATCCCAGGTTCGATTCCACAGCATGTGGAGTTTGCACATTCTCCCCGTGTCTGCGTGGGTTTCCTCCGGGTGCTCTGGTTTCCTCCCACAGTCCAAAGGTGTGCAGGTCAGGTGAATTGGCCATGCTAAATTGACCATAGTGTTAGGTGCATTAGTCAGAGGGAAATGGGTTTGGGTGGGTTACTCTTCGGAGAGTAGGTGTGGACTTGTTGGGCCGAAGGGCCTATTTCCACACTGTAAGGAATCTAATCTAACATGTAACTCATGCAAGAGAATGAAGACAAAAACGTTTGTGTGGGTGGCACAGTAGCTCAGTGGTTAGCACTGCTGCCCCCCAGCACCAGGGACCCAGGTTCGATTCCACACTCGGTCAACTGCCTGTGTGGAGTTTGCACATTCTCCCCTCCGGGTGCTTCAGTTTCCTCCCATAGTCCAAAGATGTGAAGGTTAGGTGGATTGGCCATGCTAAATTACCCATACTGTGCAGAAATTGTGCAGGGTAGGTGGGTTAGCCTTGGGAAGTATGGAGTTACAGGGATAGGATAGAACAGGAGGGGTTAGTCTGGTTGGGAAACTCTTCAGAGGATCAGTGTGGACTCGATGGACCAAACGCATCTTTTAGCGCTGTAGGGATTCTATGACACAATCAAGTCTTTCATATGAGCACATATACTCACTCGCTTAGTGCCTGAGGATCTTTCTGCATCTGCTCCAAGATCAACCTCATTGCAGGGTCACTCATTATCTGCTGCACCTCTGGATCACCCATGGCACGGCGCTTTACCTCCTCTGGAGTGTCGTTCCGGTTATACTGCATCATAAGGCAGCGCTGATAACCTTCAGAAGCTTCCTAAAGAATTTTGGGCAAGAGTTATCTGTAGGGTTGCTGGATCTGGTTACTGAATATTGCCCATGAATGCCTGCAGCCTGTGTTCCACACTTCCAGGACTGGCCCACCCACGAGGGGGGGGGACTAGGCCAAAATGACTACAATTGCTGCCTTACCCATCTACTCTGGCCCCACCAGTATCAGCGTCTGCCAAGAGAGTTGCTTAAACCAATCCAACAGCTTGGTGTAGTTGCTGCTGGTTCCCTTATATGTGAATGGCTGCGTTGGAAGGGAAGCACTCACGTCTTTGTCAGAGAGAGCAAGGTTTGTATAACCTTGAATCAATAAAAAAAAAAGTCAATACCCAATACCATCCCCCCCTCAACCAAAAATATCCTGCAGGTCATCACAAACCCCATGAAATGCTCACTTTTCACTCTCATCTCTGATGTAGTTAAAGGGAAGTGTTTCTAAATTACACAAAGATGAACAATACTTTAACCACCTTACTCACAACTCTCCCTTAACTCCTATAAGCATACGATCCAGCTCACACAGTGAGTCTTCCATGGAGAGAATGTCAAGGCATGTCACTACTTCAATACATTGTCAAACACCAAAATGTGCAGCACTACTAAAACTGCATGGCTGGAGAAACCTCTCTCTTGGACTTCATATCATAGCCTGTGTGAATGGAAAAAGAATTGAATTGTAAGATGATCTGGTCATACCTTGGAATTAGAGTCCAGCTCAAGTGCTTTCTGATAAACATCCATGGCTTTGGAGAAATCCTTCAACGCTTCAAGGGCTGCTCCTTTTCTTGTGTAACCCTTAACTATAATGAATCAGGTAGAGCAACTGAATTAAGATCAATCGCAACATTAAACACTATTTATAGCAGACAGCCTTCATTGCAGGATTAATCATCAAAATTGGATTTTCATTTGATTTGGAAATTAAAAGGCATTCAGGGCCAATATTTTGCTTTACTGACTGACATGATAGCCTTGATCCTGTCACTCACTATGATTTTTGCCTATTGCTCAATCCTAGTTTCAAATGTTCTGTGCATCTATTATCCGATATAATAGAATATCAGATTATCTGGTAAGATTGCAAGGTCCCGATGCTTGGCTAAACTATGTCATCCATCATTTGATTAACCGAACGAAATACTCCCCGCTCAAGTCCTTCGGATAATCGAGATTCCTCTGTATTTTGTGTCTTTCTATGTCCCGTGATCTAATGAAGAAAACGTTGAATCCAGCCTCTTATCAGGTCTGAGAAAAACCCTGAATTAAACACTTGTTTTACCTGCAAGGATCGTTACGCTCTCACTCACCAGCTCCCACAGATTGAAGCTTATAATTTTCTCATGATAGTGGGGACTGTCAATAAAGGCTCAACATTTACTTGCCACTCTACACAACTAACTTCTATCCTAGCAGTTTGGAGCAGCCAAAACCATTTGCCACTTGGGTATATTGATATGTCTCCAACATGGAGATAGCAGAAAGAGAAAAGGCTGGATTCAGCAGTAAGGATTTACAATGGACCCCATTTTGTCCAGGAAAGGAGCAAACAGATGTCCAGAATACTAAAAACGAGAGATTCTGTGTATACAGTTAGGTATGTACACAGCTTGAGTGTAACTTTGGGAGAAATCACAACATCACCAATGCTAATGAAGCCATATTCCTAGAGGGGACAAAGCCACCAATCAGAATAATCTTTCAATTAAATTTTCCTTAAGAGCTACACTATTTGTTAGCCGCAAATTGTTAAAAAGTCAGCTTTTAATATTTAAATGTTATCAGCCAATAATTCAACTTCTTCCCATTCTGTTAAAAATTAATATGAATCTGGGATAGCATTTAAATTGATAAGAGTTTTCACATTAGCCCCACAAATTCAAAACAACTTACGAAATGTGGGATCAAGGCGGATACAGTCTTCACAGTCCTGTAACAGAAGTTAGAAAGCATCTTAAATTACCAGCATGTTACACATTTCAGTAAATATTCATGTTTGATTCACAAATTCAGACATGCCAGGAAATTAAAATGCCATTGTTCAATACATACTGAATGAATTGGAAATGTAGCAAGTACAGAAAATCATCCAAGCCATTATTTTAAATGAATGCAAAAGGTTGCAATTTTTTAAATCATCATACTGGCTCGCAGTTAGAAACTAGTTGGATATAAATTAGTTTAAAACATTTTCTTATTCACAAGGACTGGTATCTTCAAGACCTACGAAACTCCAACCTTGGGCATTATGGGGATATCTAAATTTCTTCAGAAACTGAACAAATTCACAAGGTGTAGTAAATAGTGTCATAGCTTAGATTTCAGATTTTAAAATCTCTGAATACACTTGAACAACAATTTCCAAAGTATTCCTATCACTCATCCTTCACCTCCAACTATTGTATGTTCATACTAGGAAACAATACTCCTCAGAGGGAGTTAGATAATCAATTTTCATTTCCACCCTTTTACGTGCAGCACAGCTAGATTATGCCACTCAGGTGAATAAAGGTGTTTTTTCCATATCCTAACGTAAGCAGCTAGTTAAGGCTGCTGACTTTCATTAAATACAGATATACAGTATTTGCTTTCTCTAAACAAAAGATTAAATTATGTATTTTAGTTAACTGGCTATCAAAGACAGTAACTGCATTAGTTAGAATGGAAAACTGCCAAACTGAAGTGTACACTCTGCCTTCTGAACCATGTACTATTCAGTTCACATGTTGGATGATTCACCTACACTGCAAAGGCAAATGAACAATTAAAAAAAAACTCCCCCCTCTCTTTCTGTTGCCAGAAAGTGACCACAACTGCTTTCCTAGTCCACCCTGGCCACCCATGCCCCCCTTCAGCCAACACTAGTCAATCATGTATAATTACGTACTGAACCTTATTTGGTCCAACGTGTCTCTAACCCATGAACCTAATGTCATTTTAAGGAAACCCAGAAGTATTGCAAATCATAAGGAGAACAGTACAGAAGTTTAAGGAACGTTTCAGAGTGTGTTTGTTGCATTTGCTCTATCCTCCAATGGATGTTTGGCCATTGAAAGTTGAGAACCTTCCCTGGCAAGGGAGACACTTTTCTTCTTTCCCCTCAATGTGGCACCGATATTAGTGATCACAAGGAATGAGTTACTTGGTATCAATGTTCCAAACGTTGTGAAGCTGTTCAGTTACAGAAAAAAATTACAGGTATTCTCATAATGCCCAAAATGGCGACAAGTTGGCCAAACTGCAACACACCTCCAGTCCACAACTTAAGCTTGCTGTTTGATCGCCAACTTGTGGAAATGAAGTGTCTATTCTCTCAACAGTACTTTCTCTCAGAATACTGGAAATGGATTGCATCACAGTAAATAGGATGATGAATCATTGAAGATGGCATGACAGATCATGGGGTAGTTAATGAAGCCTATAGTATACTGAGCTTTATTAAACAGTGGCAGAGTGCAAGAGTAAGGAAGTTACATTGAACTTGTAAAAAAAAAAACCTTGTTTGGTCTCAGATGCAGTACTGCATCCATCTTATTGTGATGCATTAGGAAAGATGTGAAAGACACTGCAGAGAGTTCAGAAAAGATTCACAAACATGTGCTCCATGGATGAGGAATTTCAGTTATTAAGATAGACAAGGGAAGTTGGGACTATTTTCCTTAGAGTGGTGATGATGACGAAAAGAGGGAGGTATGATAAAAGCTATTCAAAAAATGTGGGGTCTGGACAGGCTAGACAGGGAAAAACTTACCATTCACAAAAGGATCAAGAATGCAATGGCACAAAAGTTTAAAGTAATTGGCTGAAGCAGCAAAGGAGACATGAAGCCAAAGACAATGAATAGTTGGGATCTACAATGTATTGCTTAGGAGTGTGGTAGAGACAGGTTCAATTCACGCTTTCAAAAGGGAATCAAGATAATTACCTACAAAGGAAGAAAGTGCCATTCTCTTGTTCCTGAATTGAGACACTTGGATAGAGATAGAGCTAAATGGCCTCCTTCTGTACTCAATTCTAAGTTTCCCCACAATCCACTAGTGACACATCCTCCTTAAACATAACCCTCCAGTTCAATGCATCACCATATATTACAGTCACTCCACTAGACAATGGATCCTCATTCTCTCAGTTGATATGAAGTGAACTCTATTATTTGTATTGGTTACATTGTATTTCTGCCTCCCACCCTCGAACTCGACAGATTCACAAGTGGGAACAGTTTCACCATATCAACCCTACCAAACATCCTCATGACTAATTAAGCACAGAGTGGAGAATAACTGTGTATTCCTGTTTTTGTGCTACTCTATTCCAAAGTTACCAAACACAGCTGGGGGCCTTGCATGATTAACAGTTGTAAAATTATTTCATGTAGTATTATTACCTTCAGAGCCAGTGGGAATTCTAAGAGCTTGGTGTAGCATGCAGCTCGATTACTGTAGAGTTTAGCATCAGTAGGATTGCGTTTAATTGCTTCTGAGTAATGTTTCATTGCCTGTGGGTAATCACCTGTGATTAAAATAAGAGGGTCACCATACATTACATTCCATACTTCAGAGGGACAAATGCACATCATGCGCAGACACATTACAAACATGTAGCCTTTAAATTATAGGTATGGTTGACACTCCTTGAGCACTAAAAACACAGGCTCTTTGAAAACATCTGTTTTCAACATACCAGTAATTGCTTTTCACACATCATCCAGTCTAAAACGTGAAATAAAACGAAAAGCTTTGCAGAGCTCCATTAAAAAGGTAACAAAGTTACTCAATGATAAATAGAAGTAATTGTAACAGTGCTATAGTAAACCACTCAAAGAGCAATTTGGGACAGGCAACATGAATTACTGCAGGGAACAGTAATTCTTACACCATTTCCTTGGATTTGGTATTCAACTGCTGTCTGTGGGCTGTTTCCAGATGTCACAAGTTTGAAAGTTGGTGGACACCACAAATTGAATCTGCTCCTATTTGAGTGACCATATAAATTAAATGAATGGTAACTATGTTAGCAGATATACTTCCAATTATTAATACCTTAGCAAACAATTTAAGAGCAAAAGGTCATTTAGCCCCTCAAGCCTGTTCCACCATTCAGTAAAATCATGACGGATCCAATTGTGGCCTTACCATCACATTCCACCTTATCCCTGACAATCCTGACAAACATGGGAATATTCACCTCAGCCTTTAAAAAAATAATCTCAAAGACCTTGTCTTTAGAGCTGGGAAGACAGCTCCAAAGACTTGCCATCAAAATTCTCATTGCCACCTTAAATGGGAGACGGCTTATATTTTAAACTGTGACTCCAAGAAATGTCCAGCACTCACCATGTCCAATCCCTCAGCTTTAATCAAAGCATACAAAATGATCTTTTAAGAGCCATTCTCTGAACTGCTTCTATTGAATCTCTCTCTTTTTCATGAGATGACAAAAGTGCACAGGACTCCAGATGTCGCATTACCAATACCTGTACAACTCTAGCAAAACATTACTATTTAAAATTCCATTCCCATTACGGTAACGGCAACAACTCACTTCCTAACCATTCGTGTGGCTGTATACTAGATTTTTGAAATTCAGTTCCTGAAACTGGATTTGCAGGTAGACAGGTATGTGAAGGAGTTTAGTACGCTTGACACTACTGGTCAGTGCATTGAGTATAGGAGTTGGGACGTTATGCTGCAACTGTACAGGAAGTTGGTGAGGACACTTTTGGAATACTGCGTTCGATTCAGGTTTCCCCACTATAAGAAAGATGTTGTGAAATTTGAAAGGGTGAAGAAAAGATTTACAAGGATCAGGGTCAGAGGGTTTGAGCTATAGGAAAATGCAGAATAGGCTGGGGCTATTTTCCCTGGAATGTCAGAGGTTGAGGGGCTACCTCAGAGGTTTATAAAATCATGAGGGGCACAGATAAGATGAATAGCCAAGGTCTTTGTCCCAGGATTGGAAAGTACAAAATTAGACAGCACAGGTTTGAGGTGAGTGGGGAAAGATTTTAAAGGGACCTAAGGGGCAGCTGTTTAACACAGAAGGTGGCGTGTATATGGAATGATCTGTCGGAGAAAGAGAAGGAGACTGATGTAATTACAACATTTAAAAGGCATCTGGATGGGTATATGAATAGGAAGGATGTAGAGGGATACGTACAAAATGCTGGCAAATGGGATGAGACTAATTTAGGATATCTGGTTGGTATGGACAAGTTGGACCGAAGAGTCAACGGTGACACTCCTGCTTAAAAGGGAGTAAGAAATAAAAACTGTAGATAAAATCCAAAGTAGACAGGTAGGATGCTGGAAGAACACAACAAGCCAAGCAGCATCAGGATGTACAGAAGTCAACCAGGGAGAGGGATGGGAAGGGAGGCTATTTGAAATTTGAGAACTCAATGTTGAGTGCTCCGGGCTGGTGGAAGAGAAGGTGTTGTTCCTCCAATATGTACTGTGGTTTGTTTTGGCAATGCAGGAGGCCAAGGATGGTCATGTCAGAAAGGGACTTGTTGGGGGAATTGAAATGGGAGGTCTGGTCCCTGTGGACCCGGCTGCGATGCTTGGTGAACCATCCCCTAAGTTTACGCTCAGTCTCCCTAGTGTAGAGAAGATCACATTGGGAGCACCTGATGCAGTAAACTAGGTTGGAGGAGAGGCAGGTGAACCTCTGTCTCACCTGGAAGGACTGTTTGGGGCCCTGGATGGAGGGGAGGGGGGTGGCATAGTGGCAAGTTTTGCATCTTATCTGGTTGCAGGGGAAGGTACCTGGGGGTTTTGGTGGCCTTCATCTATCCCTACTTCACCACCCTGCCCCCACCTCCCCCTTTATCTGCAGCTCCTCCCAAACCCAACCACACTTCTGAACAAGGGTTACACCCAAAATGTTGACTTTGGCACTTCGTGATGCTGTCTGGCATGTAGTGTTCTTCCAGCCTGTCTAAAAAAAAGGTAGTAAGTCAGAACACGGAAAATTGCAGACCAATAGCCCAACGTTGGTCATGGCTAAGATCCTGGAATCCGTCATGAAGGAGGGGATTTTTGAATACTTGGAAAACGTATGGTAAAATAGGGCAGAGTCAGCAGGATTTTGGTCATGCCTCACAAATCTGATAGAATCCTTTGAGGAAATAATGAGCAGGTTAGACCAAGGTCAATCAATAGACGTCATCTACCTGAACTTCATGAAGGCCTTTGACAAGGTGTCACACAGGAAGCTAACTGAGTAAGACAAGGGGCCAAGGTGTCAGAGGCAAGGTGCTAGTGTGGATAGAAGCTTGGCTGCGTGGCAGAAAGCAGAGTGGAGATAAAAGGATCCTTCTCAGAGTGGCAGCCGGTGACAAGTGGTGTTCTGTAAGGCTCAGTGTTGGGACCACAACTTTTCATTTGATACATTAATGATCTCGATGAAGGAACTGAGGACCTTCTGGCTAAGTTTGCCGATGATACAAAGATAGGTTGAGGGAGATGTAGATTGCTGCAGAAGGATTTGGATAGGTTCGGAGAGTGGGCAAAGAAGTGGCAGATGGAGTACAATGTGGGAAAGAGTGAAGTCATGCACTTTAGTTGGAAGAATAGATGCATGGACGATTTTCTAAATGGAGAGAAAGTTCAGAAGTCTGAAGTACAAAGAGACTTGGGAGTTTTAACCCAGGATTCTCTCAAAGTAAAATTTGCAGGTTGAGTCAGTAGTTAAGAAGGCAAATGCAATGATGACATTTATTTTGAAAAGACTTGAATATAAAAGCAGGGTTGTACTTCTGAGGTTCTGGTCAGGAATACTATTTGCAGTCTTTGGTCCCATATCTCAGGAAGGATATACTGGCCCTGGAGTGTGTTCAGAGTAGATTCACAAGAATAGTCCCAGGAATGAACCGCTTAACATGAGTTTAGAAGGATGAGAGGGGGTTCCAACTGCGACTTAAAGAATACTTAATGGCCTGGAGTGAATGTTGGGAAGGTGTTTCCATTGGTAGGAGAGGTTAGAACCAGAAGGCACAGCCTTAGAGTAAAGGGAAGACCCTTTAGAACAGAGATAAGGAGAAACTTCTTCAGCCAGAGAATGGTGAACATATGGAATTCACTGCCACAGAAGGCTGTGGCGGCCAGGTCATTGAGTATATTTAAGATGGAGATAGATAGGTCCTTGATTGTAAAGGGGATAAAGGGTTAGGGGAAGAAAGCGGGAGAATGGGGTTAAGAAACTTATCAGCCATGATTGAATGGTGGAGCAGACTCAATGGGCTGAATGGCCTAATTCCTGCTTCTATGTCTAATGATCTGTTTGCGTGCTGTACATCTCTATGGCATATATCAGAGTTACCTGGTGCTTGTTATGTCTAATTGGTGAAGGTTTGTTTTAAAGACAAACATAGGGTCAACTTATTCAGTGACATCAGCTGAAGCTATTTAGACGTAGGCAAAATACTGTCGAGGCTGTAAGTTTGAAGTGAAAACAAAGAGCTGGAGACACTCAGATCTGCTCGAGAGGAGCAAGTGTCTGAGAAGGATGTGGGAAAATGATTAGAAGGCAAGGTTAAATTAAAGATTGAGCCATCAAGCTTTATAGAAGACCTCTGCTCAGTCTGCAAGCATGACGCAACATTCCAGTCAGGTACCACCTCAGTATACCACCTTGCTCTCATATGCACATTTGGAGTTGGAGGACTGGGACCTTATTTTCCCACTTAGACCCTTCACAGCCTTCAGGACTCAATATGGAGTTCACTTCAGACCATGAATGCTGTCCTCCATTTTAATATTTACTTTCCTTCTCATCTCTGTGCCATTTTTTTTCTTGTTTTTGCTTTGTCAGTCAGAGTGGATCTTTATCCAGCTATTCATACCCACACTGAATCAATGCTTCATGTCTTCCCTACAGCCAACACACTACAGAATTGGTCAATGACGCCTTTGATTGCTAAGTTCTCCCCTGCCACCTAAACCATCTTCAACTTTTTTCCTGACCTTCCCTTCTGTTCCACATGCTGTCATAAAATGGCACCATAAAACCTATATTACCACCTCTGTCCAGAACTGCTAAGGGTATTTAGGATTTGGCATCTTTGGTGTTAAGTGGAGGACATCTTGGAGCAATTTCTGGCTCCCATGATTTTTGGTGTGCAAAACCACGTGAAGGTGCATTATTTTTAAGAACAAAGAACCCACCAAATGGAAATGCAGATGGCACACCAAAAAAACCCTAGGCTGCAAAACTGTGGGGCTTTAAACAAACCAGTTTGAACAGAGATTGAAATTCCATCTTTGCTGTTCAGAGTTTAGATAGCCTTGTGAAAAGACGGTTACCCAACTTAAAGCAAACATATTTAAGAGGCTGAAATACATTCTGGGGGAAAAGGTTAAAAACTTTCAAGGTGGAACATCAGCAACTTTGACGGATACAACAAACTTCAGTCTAAAATGTACTGGGGAGGTGCAGTTGAGAACACCAACACAGATAGCATCATGGTGTGTCACAAGAGGTACGAGGCAAAGTAACACCACAACAGGCTGGTATGTGACATGCAGGTCAAAAAGCCAGGAAATTGGGTTTTGGAATTATTTTAAAGCTCAGATAAATGTCTCTTGTTTTCAAGATAGAGTCAGAGGTATACAGGATAGAACAGAACCATTGATCCAACTCGTCCATGCCGACCAGATATCCTCACTTAATCAAGTCCCATTTGCCAGCACTTGGCCCATATCCCTCTCAACCCTTCCCATTCATATACCCATCCAGACACTTTTTAAATGTTGCCATTGTACCACTTCCTCTGGAAGCTCACACCCTCTGCATGAAAATGTTGCCCATTAGATCTCTTTTCTATCTTTCCCCTCTCACTGGTTTGGTGGGTTGGTGTGGACTTTTTGGGCCAAATGACCTGTTTCCATACTGTGGGGAATCAAAAAAGGTGGGCACGATAGCGTCACTCTAGACAGATAGATGAATGGGCAGGGAGCAAAGGCATACAGACAGATTCAGAACAAAGGGATACAAAAAAAGGCAACAGGCTGAGATGGAGGATTTGGATCGGTGCAGGCTTGGCAGGCTGAAGGGCCTGTTCCTGTGCGTAATTGTCTTTGTTCTGGTCTCTCTCTCTCTCTCCTCCCCCCCCCCGGGAACTGACCTTTTCTATTGACCCTATCCATGCTCAAGGTTTTATAAACCTTTATAAGGTCACCCCTCAGCCTCCGATGCTCGAGGGAAAATAGCCCCAGCCTATTCAGCCATTCCCCATAGCTCCAACCCTCCAAATATCCTTGTAAATCTTTTCTGAGCCCTTTCAAGTTTCACAATATCCTTCCGATAGGAAGGAGACCAGAACTGCACACCATGTTCCAAACGTGGCCTAGGCAACATTATGTACAGCCACAACATCTTCTCCCAACTCCGAAACTCAATACTCTGACCAATAAAGGAAAGCCTACCAATGCCTTCTTCACTATCCTATCTACCTGCGACTCTACTTTTGAGGAACTATGAACCTGCACTCCAAGGTCTCTGTTTAGCAACACTCCCTCGGACCTGAGCAAGTGTATACACCCTGGTCTGATTTGCCTTTCTAAAATGCAGCAACTTGCATTTATCTAAATTAAACTTCATCTGCCACTCAAATGGTCCATTTGATCAAGATCCCTTTGTACTCAGTGGTACCTTCTTCACTGTCCACTACACCTCCAATTTTGGTGTCATCTGCAAACCCACTAACCATATCTCGTATGTTCACATCCAAATCATTTGTATAAATGAAGAAAAGTAGTGGACCCAGCACCGATCGTTGTGGCACTCCACTGGTCACAGGCCTCCAGTCTGAAAAACAATCCTCCTCCACCACCTTCTGTCTTCTACCTTTGATCCTGTTCTGTATCCAAATGGCTAGTTCTCCCTGTATTTTATAGGGAGAACCAGCCTCCCATGAGAAACCTTGTCGAATGCCTTACTGAAGTCCATATAGATCACGTCTACCACTCTGCCCTCATTAATCCTCTTTGTTACTTCTTCAACAAACTCAATCACATGAGACATGATTTCCATGCACAAAGCCATGCTGACTATCCCTAATCAGTCCTTTCATTTCCAAATACACGAAATCCTGTCCCTCAGGATTTCCTCCAACAACTTGCCCAACACCAATGTCAGGCACACTGGCCTGTAGTTCCCTGGCCTTTCCTTACTAAATAGTGGCACCACATTAGCCAACCTCCAGTCTTCCTGCACCTCACCTGTGGCTATCGATGATACAAATTTCTCAGCAAGGGGCCATACACTAACTATATACCCAACTCTGCTGATGCACCCTTTGGTGCCAAAATATTACTGCTATAGGATTACTCCAATTTACAAAACAATCTTAAGAACGAAGGAATGAAACACATTCCAGTTACACCCTACTCTTACTGCACTTTAAGATCTGCAAAACCTAATCGTTAATGTGATGTTACCTTTCTGGAAGGATTCATTGCCTTTATTCTTTTCTTCAAGGGCAAGCTCAGGATTGATGTAAGCTGCTCGCTCTGCATCCTTTAGGATCTTTTCAGCCTACAAGAGAGTTATTTAGAAAATAAAGCCCAGAAGAAAACTGGACAAAATGCATAAACAGATATTGATATCACTATAGGAATCCCAGTAAAGCAGAAGAAAGGCATGGTGGCTCAGTGCTTTGTATTACTGCCTCAGAGCTACAGACTTGGGGCTTGCAATATTCCCTGGCCTGGATCAGGAGGTATAAATACATCTGCCTGCTCAGGCATCTTTCTTCAGAAATCCTTCCAAGAACAAGTTAAGACAGGGAACACTCACTTGCTGACATTTCTTTAAGACGTCAGGAGTCCTATGCTCTGCAAGAGACTTGTTGTAGAAGTGAACAGCATCTTTGTACTTGTCTTCCTTGAAGTAGGAGTTTCCAATTCGTGCGTATGCCCTGAAAGAATGTGAACAAAATGCAGTTACGTGGGCAATACTGAGAAGTTGGCATCATTTGCATATTTTGCTCCCTTCGCCCAAGGTGCAATTAAATCACAATCACAAAATTGTTTATGCAAACCAGGATGAAGACCATGAAACTTAATCACCACAACCCAATAGGATACTATGGATTACCAATACCTCTGACTCAAGGTTAAACAGGAACAATTAGTTTTAAAAGCAAAACAATTATGCTCTTCGCCCTTAACCTTCAACTGTAGTCTGTTCAGTTTCCTCTCGTGGAGCCCATGCTAACAGTGATCTGAAAGACATACCTCTCCTCAGGAAACGCCTGTTACTTATTGATTCTTCCCTCAATTGGCTCGGCACATCCGAGATTTTGAGATGTGTTTGAACTTCACCAATCAGGTATCTATCCACCATCAAAACAGCCTTAATCAAGGCACAGTTTATGCCCATTTGGAGGATAGAGTCAGAGTCATGCAGCATGGAAACAGGGCCTTCAGCTCAACTCATCCACTGAACCAGTTTCCTAAATTGAACTAGTTCTATTTGCCTGTGGTGGGCCCATATCCATTTAAACCTTTCCTAACCATGTACCTGTCCAAATGCCTTTTAAATATATGTTATGATTGTACCACTTCCTCTGGCTGCCTGGTCCATACACGTACCACCCTCTGTGGAAAGTTGCCCCCTCTCAGGTCCTTTTTAAATCTTTCCTTCTCACCTTAAACTTATGTCCTCTAGTTTTGAATTCCCCCATCTGAGAAGATGACCTCGGCTAGTATGGCCATCAGGATTTTATAAAACTCTTAATAGGTCACCCTTCAGCATCCTCTGCTCCTGGGAAAGATATCCCAGCCTATCCAGTCTCTTCATATAACTCAAGCCTTCCAGTCTCCATAACATCCTTGGAAATCTTTTTTACATCTTTACAGTGTAATAACATCTTTCCTACAGCAGGGAGACCAGAATTGTATACAGTACTCCAAATATGGCCTCACCAATGTCTTTTACAGCTGTAAGATAATGTCCGACTTCTATACTCAATGCTCTAACTAATGAAGAGAAACATGCCAAATGCCTTCTTCACTACCCTGCTTACCTGTGACACCACTTTGAAGGAATTACATACCTGTACCTCTGTGTCTCTGTTCAACAATACTCACCAGGGCCCTACATTAACTGTCCTGGTCTGCCTTACTGAAATGCAAGATTTTTCATTTTTCTAATTTAAGGACCATCCGCAGTTCGCTGGCCCTTTGGGTCTGGGTGGGATGCTCTTCAGAGGGTTGGTGTGGACTTGATAGGTTGAAAGGCCTGCTTTCACGCTGTAGGGATTCTATGAAATATGTTTAGGATTTCACCCATTACCTTTGGTTCCACACATGGACGGCCTCATTGATCTTTAAGGGGCCTTATTCTCTCCCTAGTTACTCTTTTGCCCTTCATTTACTTGTAGATTCTGTGGATTCTGCTTTGTCCTATTTGCCAAAGCTAAAGAAAAATTGTGCACACAAATAGTTTCAGTGAGTTAAGTTCTGTAAAATCTAAATCTTCCTGAACAGAACTTCCCCCGCTTTTGGACTTTGTTCTGGATTCTAAGGGTTACAGGCAGTTTTTGTATCAATTGTTAAGGAGCGTGGAAGCCATCTGTGCATGGGTCAAAACATTGACAAAAATCTAACTGCTCCAGGACAGAGTGTTAGCCTCGCAACCACCGGGCGTTGTCTGCTTCGGGTGTTGTAACTTTGTCACTGGTGTTACACAGCCATGCAGTGCTCTCATTTTGTATGTGTAGTGCTCCACTTAGTGGTGGCATTCACTTCAAACGTTGCTGAAAATGATAAACTAGGTCTAAAAGGCGATATTGATTCAAGACATAAAAATCAGTGACCGGTTGGTAAAGCTTCAGAATTTTACAGTGACATGCTCTCTTATATTGAGTTCGGCACGAGTTTGTAATATACCTTATTAGACAAATGATGTCGACTAGACACATGGATTACTTACTTTGCAATTTGCCTGTAATCTTCACGATTTTCCCGTCCTACTTCAATAGCTTTTTCACAGATTTCGCGGCATTTCTCAAATTCATTTTGTTCAAAGTACACAGCTGCAAGGATAGAATATTTCAGGAGATATTCCTCGGAAAAAACTAGTTAAAAATACCAAGCGGTTAGAACTTGAATGCACTGCCTGACTGCATGCAGCGGAGGCAGATTCATTTTTGGCTTTCAATAGAGAATCAGATTATTAGCTGAAAGAAGTTGCAGAGCTGTGGGGGGAAAAAGATGTGTTGGTGATAGCACAAAGCAGCACAGACATGATGAACCAAAAGGAGTCCTATGTTCCAAGGCAAGCACCCTTTCTCAAAGAAAAAAAAAGACAGGAAGCAAATAATTTCCTCTCCTGTGTTTCGATCTTTTCATACAGTGCACTGACTTAAAGAGGGATTGGACAAACAGGTATCCAGTATTGCTATCTCAAAACATGGGAAAGTTAATTAGACTGGAATAGCTTAAAGAAAACTTCCACGTCTCTTTCCCCTCAACTCCTAAGTGAACATCCGACTTTCACTTAAAACACAAGGAAAATGAGGTTCAGGAAAGGGTAAGAGGAGCAAAAAAATTCAATGTACAAAGGATTACGCATCTTATTCTATCACAGTGTCTAAACAACTAAATGACTGGTTGGACATCTTTCCATTTTTTTTTTACAAAAGTAGCTCCAACATCAAACAATACCCAAGGAAGCAGACCAGTGACGTTCTCCTGAAACACAATACAGGATGCTACCAGTTTGTCAAAATCTTTAACTAGGCTTTCCCATGAGCCAGCTGGCAAGAATGCATTACCTGCAGAATTGGATTCAACTCCTAACTTGAATAAATTTCACTCCAGTGGCGACTTGGGAATTATTTACTTAAAATAGAAAAATAAAAGGCTAAATGTAAGTGAATCAAACCAGTGCTTCAAGGATAAGGAAATAAAAGCACTGCGTAAAACTTCTAACCCACCAGATGCTGTGGATAAAGCACCTTCAAAAGGAAAACAAAGCCAAATACAATTCACTGTAACCCTCACCTGCTTTGTTGGTTAAATAGGTCATACTCGTAGGGTCAAACTCAGCAGCCTGCTCGTAATGCTTTAACGCCGTTTCAAAGTCTTTCTTCTTATAGGCATTGTTGCCCAATTCCTTCTCTTTCAATGCCTAAAGATTAAAGGAACATATTTAGAACAGCACCAGCCTGAATGAGAGAAAAAAAAAACTTGACTGAATTCCAGGTGCCCCTTTCAACAGCATCATGCCTTTTTTTTATTTTCAGGGAGTTCCTCCTCCATTGACTCGGGTTTGGTTTCCTTCTTGGGTGGAGGTGGAGCTGGAGTCTCTTCCTCTTCCTCCTCTGCTCCTTGAAGATCAATTCCAAGCAGAACACTTAAAGTTGTCATAATTCTAGGATCTTGCAGTCTCCTAAGAAAGTAAAAGACACCAGCTGCTTATACTGCATTCATTTATTCCTTCAACAACCTACACTTTGCTCCCAACTGGAAGAAACAACTGGAAGTCTTTTGTCTTTGTACTTTTCTTAAATACTACAGAGTTTGAAATTTTTTAAGGCTATTTAGGCACAACATCGTTAATAGGTCAAACCGAATTCTCAGGATCCCATTCGGCCATGGCACAGGAGACTACCATTTGGCACATCAAGTCTACATCAACTCTCAATTAGTTCACTGCGTATCATTCTCCTGCCTCCTCACTGCAGCCCTGCAGTCTAATTACAATTCGAACACTGACTGAACCTTCCCCCACTCACCCCCCACCCCACACAGCATGGAGATCCCAACTACGCAGTGAAGTAGAACCCTCTTATGTAGTTGGCTGAAAATTAATGGCTTATTTGCCAACATCACTAAAAAGAGACACAGTCTAAACTTTTCAACTTTCACTTGTCAGGACTGAGATGAAAGAAGTTGAAACTTTATTGCTGGAACAGCACAGTAGGTCAGGCAGCATCCAGGGAACAGGAGATTCGACGTTTCGGGCACAGGCCCTTCTTCTTCATTCCTGAAGAAGGGCCTGTGCCCGAAACGTCGAATCTCCTGTTCCCTGGATGCTGCCTGACCTGCTGTGCTGTTCCAGCAATAAAGTTTCAACTTTGATCTCCAGCATCTGCAGACCTCACTTTCTCCTCTGAGATGAAAGAACCAAATTTCAAAAGGGATCAGTAATTTACATAGCATGAGAAGAGGGCACTGATTGGTTGTGCGACGGCTAGCATAGGGATGCAGCAGGATTTGTTACCTGTCAATCTTAGCTACCTGATTAAATTCAGATCAGGTACACAGACCAACTGGTCAGGACATTGCATAGATTTAAAAAGCTACAAACGTATACACAAACCCCTTTTCCCACACGGAAAATGGTTGTGAGAATGTAGCCTCTCATGCATACAGATAAAATGTACTAAGTTCGAACGATTCCAAAATTAGTTTCCAGTGCAATTCTTAGTACAGTCAAGATTGTTAAGTAAAAGGATGTTGAATAGCAGAATCACACCTGATTCTGGCTACTGTGTTCTGAAATTTGTAAGCATGGACTGCTCGTGTACTGTTAAAACACTGCTGTACCAAGGACAGTCAAAGGAATGTATTATTTGACATATTCCACCAATTGTTGCACACTTTGGCAGCGAAACTCATCGCGTTACTTATTTGCATGGTACACAGAATATCTTTTTGGCTCGATGGCAGCATCCTGTTAGTGAACAATATTACTTGTGTATTTTAATGGCTAACATCAGCTGTTGCTCAAACCTTTGAGAAACCTCCTCATTCCAGGAGGGAGGTGGACTGGGCACCAGAGAGGTCAAACATGGTGGTCACAGGTACATGAGACTGCATGATATACAGCAAGTGAGGATTTAAATCAGGATTGACATTATCACGCAGGGCAGTTCTGATTTGCTCCATCTTAGCACCAAGTTAACAAGTTGACAACAGTTATGCCTAGACGTGATTCTAAGGCAACACCATTTATTTTGGTGTCAATAGAGGTATTAAAAACTATATTAACTGCACATGTTGAGTATGCTACTACTGTCCTTTTATCAGATTTACCTAAACACGTCAGGGTTAACAACCAGCACTAGATGTAATTTGATTATTCAACAACACTTACAAAACAAATCCAGACGGTGCTAAGAATTATACCAAAACAAAATTTAATCATTGGGTTTGCAAATAAGTGTTCTCTCTTATGTACTAGAGGCTACATATACAAACAAAGGACACTACCTGTGTTGGCAAAAAGAACTTGCCCATACTTTGAACTGAAATGGGAAAAGGACTGTGATAAAAACTAAGGACTGTGAAAGGATTTTAAAAAGAAAGTTACCTGCTGACATTCATTGCAAGTACTGTTTACACTGCTATTTGTTAAAGTAGTGGGGGAAGTTACTACAGACAAGCTGGATACAGGGTATGAACAATGATTTGGCCAGCAACAAGAAGTTAATAAATCTGTAGAATTGTCAATGACTGAAGACCTTCAGCTTACCAACAACAGCGAATGGCTACCAGATGGCTGAACAGCTTGTGGAGGTCATTGGTCAGAAACCACCAGATCTCCAAAAGTTTAAGAGAAAATAAAAATCACAACCCCAGGTTATAGTCCAACAGGTTTATTTGGAAGCACTGGCTTTCGGAGCGCTGCTCCTTCATCAGGTGGAGGTGGGACTGTACACAACCACCTGATGAAAGAGCGTTGCTCCGAAAGCCAGTGCTTCCAAATAAACCTGTTGGACTATAACCTGGTGTCGTGTGATTTTTAACTTTGTACACCCCAGTCCAACACTGGTACCCCAAATCATCCAAAAAAGAAACTGCCCTTTTTTCTGCAACCAAAACACCCAAGCCTGTAAAAAGCCAGTTTATCCCTCACCTCATTAGTTACTTTAAACTTGGCTTTTGACCAGTATATAAAATAATGTTACAACTGTCACCCAGTTGCTCTGTGCCTCCTACAAACAAGAGAAAGTACCTGGAGAAGGAGGATCAAGGCACAGCAAGTCTGTCAAGCCAAAAAACAAAAACTGATTATCTCAACAAACCCTATGGACAGGGACACTTGAACTGCCTTCAAGCTTTTGTGTCTGTCTACATGAGTGTAGGAGGAATTTTATAAAGTGGGTTAAGCTTTTAACTTCATTATGGTTAATAGTTCATGATTGTTCACCTGTACCTAGAATCTATTTGGAATAAATAATCTGTAGCAATCATTGTCGAATGCAGAAACATGGAAATGATGTTGGCAGGCAAATAATTGCCTATTAATGTAGAATTTAAACATTGCTAAAAAGTGACATGAAGTTTTTAGACTTTGACTTACACTCATTCCTCAAAATTGCGACACAGGAAATTAGATTTGAAAGGGACCAATAATTTATGAAGCATGAAGGTGGTGCTGATTGATTGATATGGGGAAGATTTCTCCTCACCCCAGTCCTACGCTTCCTCTTAACGTGGATCTAAAAGTCAGGAAGATTGAGGCATTCTATGTATTTTAATCGAACCTTTAACTTTGGTGATGACTCTGGGAGTAGCATGGCTCGATTTCTAGTGCATTATAAAAATACACTGCACCATCTTCATTGAAGAGAGTGTATGGAGTCTTCCAATCCCTGCTGCATTCCTCATGGCAATGTCTTGACCAGTCAGCCTACCTGATCTTAGTTCAGTTAGCTAACTAAGGTTGACAATTAAGAGATCCTGCTACTTCCCCATATCAATCAATCAGCACCACCTTCATGCTTCATAAATTATTGGTCCCTTTCAAATCTAATTTCCTGTGTCGCAATTTTGAGGAATGAGTGTAAGTCAAAGTCTAAAAACTTCATGTCACTTTTTAGCAATGTTTAAATTCTACATTAATAGGCAATTATTTGCCTGCCAACATCATTTCCTTGTTATTCCTTGAAACACATGGAACGGTATTGCTGAAGTTCAGCATAGAAACACAGACAGCAGCAGTAGCCATTTGACCCCTCAAGCTTGTTCCACCGTTCAATATGACTATGGTTGATCACAGAGCTCAAAATCCTAATCCTCCCCCCCCCCAATACCCCTTGATCCCATTAGCCACAAGATCTATATCTACCTCCTTCTTGAAAACAATGTTTTAAATTCAACCACTTTGAGCTAATGAATTCTATAGGTTGATTACTCTTCGGGTGAAGAGATTTCTCCTCACCCCAGTCCTAAAAAGGTTTATCACTTATCCTTACAATATGACCCTTGGTTCTGGACTCCCCACTATTAGGAACATCCTTTGTGCATCTTCAGAATGGGAGAAAGTGTGATAAGGGCACCAAAACTTGCCATTTGTTGCAGGGAGGACATAAGCTGGTATGACTTCATTCAATATCCACTGCATAGTACTCACTTCAACAGATCTTAACTCCACATTACAAAGTCATGGAGTTGAAATTAAGCCAGAACAGTACTAAACACGTGTAAGTCAGATATTAACTAGCATCCCAAGTTACTTCAAATAAATTCTGTAGCTAACATTAAGTTCTCCCAAACTAGAAGAAAGGATTGCGAGGATGATTCAAGAGAAGAGTGAAAGTAATAGGGTGGTTGTTATGGGGGACTTTAACTTTCCTGATATTGATTGGGAAAACTATAGCTCAAGTTCGTTAGATGGGTCAGTGTTTGTCCAATGTGTGCAGGAGGGTTTCCTGACACAATATGTAGATAGCCAACAAGAGGTGAGGCCATACTGGATTTGGTTCTGGGTAATGAACCAGGCCAGGTGTTAGAATTAGAGGTAGGTGAGCACTTTGGGGACAGTGACCACAATTCGGTGACTTTTACTCTAGTGATGGAACATATTGCATCATTATCACCTCATTTAAGCTCCTGCCCTAAAGGCAGGCAATTTCCAGGGGATGTTTAGCTGTGCAAATCTCATTTAGAGAGTCAGTAACAATAGTAACAATATAGGAACAAGAAGTAACAATAAAATGATAAAGACAGTGTGGCCTGGTATTGGAAACTGAGCAAGTTAGACAATGTCACAGTGGTGAGCAGAAAGTAAGAAATTAAACAAAACAGTCGTTGGAAATCAACTCGGATCCACGATAAAGGCGTCACTCCGCTCTGAGAGACATGTGAATTTCTCACAGATAACTGAGAACAACATGAGATGCTCAATTTTGTAATTCATTGGTTAAAACACTGATTTGATTTCATTGTTGGTGGAACCTGCAGTTCGAAGATATCACAAAGCCTGGCATCAAAGGAAGCTATCACTGATTAGGAGAATTCCTGGAATCAGGGTGACGTTATTGTGTAATTGCCAGAGCATGGTAACATTACATAAACATAGAAGGTTTGGGTCTGCACAAACCATTAATGAATACTACGCATGTCAGGATCCATGAGAAATATAAATGAACATTTACTAGATTGGATCAAGGAATGAGGGATTTTAGAGAACTGTATTGCAGAGAGCAAAGGAGATTGAGGTGAGATTTGATGATGGTCTCTCGGTTTATGATACATTCTGATAGATTAGATATAAAACAGCTGCTTCGATTCGCTGCAAGTAAAAGGCACACCAGTTAGAGATATTAGGCAAGAATTACTGGGAGATTTAAGGCTTGAAATTTATATCAATTTTATTTTACTCAATATTCAAAGTCAAAGACCAACAACATACATAGTTTAAAGTGCCATGAATGAGGTAACGCGCTCAGATTTTGTTATGCTATCTGGTGCAAGATTCCGATCTGCAAGTCCTCTTGCAACATTCTGTAAAATCAGTTTAAAAAAATTACTGTCACTCCAGGAGACAAACTCAGAAGATACAAATATTTCTCTAATGTCAATTTTGCTCTCTATAGAGGCTTCCCTATTCATTCTCTGTAATAAGTGTTGTAAATTCAATTCCTGTCTTTCCAGGAGAGACAAGCTCAACCTTATCTTTCCAGGTACACGATAACCGTGAATGTGCACTGCTGTCCATTCCCTGCTCAGAAGATGGCTCTCTTTCATCGACGCGTGGCACTGAGTCAAGCCTACAGTTGTTCTTTTATGTGAGACAGGGACCGATTATTTATTTATTCGGGATTTCCCACATCCGAAAAAAGATTACAAATCCTTGGATTCCAAACCTTGAGCCATCGCCTCTCTGTTCTGCATCATTATAATCTTTTGTGGAGATGAGATAAATTTGCTGCTCTTCAGACTTGATCCCATTGTGCATGCTCGAAAATGTGGGGGCAGGAAGACAATGAGCATCTAGTGATCAATCCTGTGTAGAGGGGACATTCATTGCCGCTGGTTATGCTGGGTAAACGTGCACCTTTGTGAGATCAGATTATTCAATTTTGAATTACTTACTCATTATCGATGGAAATTCAATCATACTCGTGGACTTAGAGATGAGAATGGAGATTACAAAAACAAATGTTGTTGAAGTTAGTTAATGGAGTTGTCGATGGAGTGCGAAAGAGACAGCATTGGCAATTTGGAGGAGCACATCATTGGAGGAGAGAGAAACAGTGCCGAGTGAGAAACAGATAAAAGTGAGTCAGTGGGTGGGTCGGTGAAAAGGGAAGGAACCTGTAAGATGACCGTGCAAAGAAGTTGGGCTGGGTACATGTGTAATAGACAATAAGGAAAAGAGAGGGAGCACGAGACAGGCAGAAAGAATGGAAAAGGAAAGGGAGGGTGAAGAAGAGGAACAATGATTTTTAAAGGAGCAATAATAAAATTGATGAGTTGTTTTTTCCTTTATTATTCTCCAGGTGCAAATTGTTACCTTCTGCTCAATCAAGTTATATTCTTTATTAGCCTCCGAGTTCCTTCTCGTATATTGCGACTCTTAACTGTACTTTTAATGGAATAAATGTTATCGTAAATATATATTGCAATTAGATGATACCCCAGTACTAATCCCGGCGACACAGAGACTCTCTCAGTCTGGTAAACTGAAAATGAACCAGTCAGCCTGATACTCCGTTTCATTATAGTCAGGCATCTGTTCATGCTGATGTGTTAAGCATGTATTGAAAGCTGTGTTCAAATCTATGCACGCTTCTTTTTCCACGTATGGAGTCAGCTATTACAAGGGGGCATAGCTTTAAATTAAGGGGGGGTAGGTATAGGACAGATGTTAGGGGTAGATTCTTTACTCAGCGAGTTGTGAGTTCATGGAATGCCCTGCCAGTAGCAGTGGTGGACTCTCCCTCATTATGGGCATTTAAGCGGGCATATGGAGGATAGTGGGCTAGTGTAGGTTAGGTGGGCTTGGATCGGCGCAACATCGAGGGCCGAAGGGCCTGTACTGCGCTGTATTCTTCTATGTTCTATTGGGGATACTCTGAAGAGGAAGGGACTATACGTACGTGGCTAAATCAGAAGGTTTGTTTTTCAGCTGCTCAATCATTTCCCTGTAGCTAGGGTCACTTAGCAACACCCTTGTCCTGGGGTCATTCTCCAGCTTCTGGTACAGATTTGGAGAAGCAAATGGATTCATGAACTTCTTTTCTGTAAAAGAAAATATTTGTGTTTAACCAAAAGAACCATTGTGTCTTTGTGATATGCTGAAAATATGATTCAATAGTTTGGAAAAAATAAGCTAAACAGCAGACAATGGCTTCTGAACAGCAAAAGTAAATTTTGAATCATCAGCCAGTTCTACCCAAGGAATTTGAATTATCAAGGTTGGATTTGTAAATAGCAATGTACCAAACTGTTATCTTCATTGCCTGGGCAGCAATGTGGAAGGGTTTATCTGCCTGGTATTCATTCCATTTATAAGGGATAAAAAGACAGGTGCTGCAAGTGTCTCCTCTGCAAAGTTACTACCCAAACACCAAAGAATTGATTATGTCAAAACATCTCAGAAGTAGTTTATATAATGAATTATTCCAGTCCATTTCAATGCCCCATCTGCTTCAAATTCTTTTGGCACATGATCTGTTCTGAAGCATTTGAGACCAATTTGGATTTTTTTTTGTACATTAAAGTAGTGACTGTTGCTTAGCATTGCCTTTTCTCCCTGCTCACCAGGTGGTGCACCAAATCAAGACTGACATCTCAGAAATTGGACATACAAACCTTACGCTCTCTTACCTTGATTCAGCCTTTCACTCCAACTTTACGACAGCAAGATTGCGACAATACTACAATATTGTACCCCTCTGAACTTAAAGGAATTAAACAGAGAGACTGCCATTTCCACCCAACATGAACTAGATGGTAAGTACTGCAGTTAGTTTCTCACCTGCTAGTTTGGCATCCACTTTTTGCAATCCATCTTTCAGCTGTGTGTTTCCTGGTTCGTGTTTCAGACCCTCCTCATAGGTTTTCTTTGCTTCTTCAAAGCGATTAAGGAATTCCAAGGCTGCAGCCTTCCTCGAGTAACCCTACGTGTGGCCCAATTATTAAAAAGAAATTGTTTCAGCCATTATTAGCTGATGAATTAAGGTTTGCCAGGGCAAGAGGAAAAATTCCTGAGTTTCTTCCAGAAAATGTGTCACTATCTTCCACATCCAACTGAACAAGCAGGTAGGGCCTAGAGACAGCATTTCATCTCCAACAATGCTCCTTTGATAACCCAAGCAGATATGTAGTTGAGTAGCTACTTGAGCTCAAATGGTGTCACTCCAAGCTGACATTTTAATGCAGCAGAATCATTAAGGATAGCCATGCTTAGTTAGCAGTACTCTCATTGGGAATTACAAAGCTGGGTCCAAGCCTCCATTTTTAGATCAGATTCAGAACGAAGTTTAACCCACCAATGAAGCAGCTGGTTACAAGCACATTGTCAAACATAACTTTTTTCAGACAGGTGACACCATCTGCCCACCCTGGTTGGCCAGGGAAATATCAAAGATTTAACTGCATTATCGAAATAAGGAAGAGGGAGCTTTAGTGTTGAGTTGGTAATCTATCCTTAGTCATCGGAAGGCATAAAAACACATCAATTTGCAATTATACAGCATCTGATCAAATCTTTCAAACATCCTGCAACATGCTACAAGATCAACAAACTAGTTTCAAGATGCACTGACTAACTGTGATACAGTTTTGCACATGGTTTGACTGCTTTTCCAGAATGGCCATTTACCTACCTTGCCCCAATCTGGTTTAATCTCAACAGTTTTGCTTCCATCTTCATAGGCTTTTTGATACTCCCCCTTTTTTGCATAGGCAGCAGATCGGTTGCTGTAAAGTACATGGTTCTTGGGGTCCAGCTTAATGGCTTCACTGTAACATATGATGGCATCATCTATCTTCCCAGCACTCAGGGCTTGATTGCCCTTCTCTTTAAGTTCATTGATCTATTAGGGGAAAAGGGAAGATGTAAAAAAAAAGTTAGTGTACTAGGTGATCCTTGTCTCATCTTGTGCAGCTGCACCAATCGATAATCTAATATTATTCAACCATATACTGAAGAATTCTTCAGACATTGACAGCTGTCGTCTTGAACCTACACAGAGCTGCTATAATCTTTCTGTACTCATTTTTTCCATTTCATTAGGGATAATTTATATCCATTTTATTAATAAACAGTTCTGAAAATACCAATGCAGCTTAGTAAACCTGGCTCTGGGAACCACACGTTACACCAGTGACCTGCAACGAAACACCAAGGGAGTGCAGGAATCTGGACACAAGCTAAACTACACTGCAGCAACTTCTCAAAAATCCCCTAGACAACAAACTTCACTTAGCAACTGCACTGACACCAGTGAAAGGGAGATTTAAAGCTGGCAGTTAAAATGTAGTCTCGATTTTATGATAACAAAAGCAAAATTTTCAAGGGGCAGTATTTACTATGTTCAACTTAATTCACAAAAGGACTGCCCTGCTTTTCTATTTAAGTCTAAAATTTGGATTTATTCCTGGCTTAAGCAGGACAAATCTTGAACCCAGTAAATATATTCAAATTGACTGATAGAATAGGCATTAGAGTGGACCTTTTCTTGTGGATGTTCAGGAGGTAGAATCTTCCTGTAAACAGTTCTAAATATAATATCTCATGTAAACAAGTCAATCGGTTAACAGATGAGCTGAAAAACCTTTGCACCATAGTTTATAAATATAGCACTTTTCCTGACACTTCCAATTTGCTGTGTAGTGCCTTCAACTGACTATTAGAGATATTAAGAATACCTTCTCTCTGCATGAGGTTCAGATTTTCGAAGGCGTTTTGCAACAGCTCTCCAAAGTAGTAACTATTTTTCTAGCTTCCAGTTAAATTCATCAGGTTATCGAGTGCAGACACTACTGTATGATAGCTATAATTCTATTCAGTACTCAGTGCCACAAGGTCACACCATATCGCAGGATTGGAAGGTTATCACTGAAAACTGAAGCATTTCTCAAGCTCTGATCTCAACTAATAACCGATTTTTAACTGGAGCAAGTTGTAGGTGAATACAGAACCCTGCCACAACTATATATTTGCCACAAGTGCACTGCAGGCACTGAAAATATCTAAGATATTCTACTAATCAGCCTGTTTGGAAATGTTATTACACACCATTGGAACAGGTGGGACTCAAACCTGGCTGTCATCTCTCAGAGGTAGGGACACTACCATAATTCTACAAGAGCCTCTTCAGCTACAAGTATATACACTCCAACTTGACTCTTCATTATCACACCAGATGACACAACATGGTATCAGTGAGTACCATAGTGACATATCTACATGACTTTATAGATTTACAAAGTCAGTTTAATATCCTAATGATGCTCGACAGCAAGTGGGATCCCTGGACCAGATTATGCGACCATCGTTCTGAAAACGTAGACAGTCAGTTTTGGGCAATACACATTCAGAAACAAACAGCTAAAGTGAGGTGAAGGGCTGGGGAATATGTGCTTTTAGACTATTCAGAGCACACATTGGAAACTTTCCATCAGAAAATCTTTGGGGAATCCTAGTGTACAGACACTCTGTATTGGCCCACTGTGTAGTGGTGTGCACTGAACAGGAGTTGCTCAATTTGATTTTAGACATCCAAGTCTTGTGGCATCAGGTTAAACATGGACAAGGAAATATTCTGTAGGAGCAGCGTGCATTGTACAATTCTGAAGAAGGTTCATTGGACATGAAAGACTAACTCCGATTTCTCTCCACAGATGTTGCCAGATCTGAGTTTTGCCAGCAATTTCTGTTTTTGCTCCAGAACCATCTCAGTGCACTGAGAAAGGTCACATCTTGTTTTTATTTCCCTTGTACTTTTGATAGTAAACTGATTTGGGAAAATAACTGTTTTATAACAAAGGACTAAGGAAGAAATTGCTGCACTTTAAAAAAGCAAGTTACTGAAATCCATTGTGGCTCAAGTTTACACTATCGCTTTGGAAGCTGTGGGGTGAAGGTATGGGACACTGATCAGTAAACAAAATCCAGAGGCACAGTTGTACACCAACATACTTATCCAATTCACTGTTTAGCAAAGTCAAGATGGCAAAAACCCGTAAAGGGTGTTTCTGTTACCACTAGCAGCTGGTACAGACTCAATAATAATGTTCCCTCCACTCTCCACAAACAACTTACTTTATTTCAATGTCATTCAGCACTTTCCTCTGAATATTCTAATGTCAAGCAACAGTTTGAACACCATTGTTATAACATCAAACTGTGACAGCATATTGTTTGCAGAGAGATATTTTAAATTAAGGGATTGTAATCCAACCCAAACAATTTGGTGGGGTTTGTCACCTACGTGTGCTCTGAAACCATCTGAGCTGAAGAAGGCTTCCAATTTTAATTGGCTCAACAGGGCAGGCGCCCATGCTGATTGCTCAAAATAAGACCCTTTAGAAAAATACAAAATACTTAGTGGTTCTAATGTAGAGAGTGAATTCTTAAATACAGTAGACTGAGCAGGAAGGTGCAGTAGATTTCTCACCAGGTGAAGAACAGCAAGTAAATTTCAAGCCAGAGGGTCAAGCATTTTATCTTGTTAAAGAGAAAAAGACCAGTTAACAAATGACTTCTGACTAACAAGACTTTTTTGCTGTTTTCTTCTTGGAACAGGTGGGAGATTTGCCAGCAGAATTTAAATCCAGTCTGGAATTTTAAAATACAGAGTTCTAGAATACCAGCTGTGCTTCAGATTCACCTACCCAAAACTGATCCAGATTTAAAATTGGGCCTCATTTTATTTGAGCTGATTTCTGTTTCTTTGGCACAGTTTAATATGGAGTACAGGCAGCTAACAATGGAAGCCTTTTGGAAAAAGGACAACTGTTAATCATACAGCAAAAATGAATTCCGTGCAGTACCACGCTATCCAATAAAAATCCAATCGGAAAGGAAACAATATCTGCTCTGTTTTGAAATGCTTAGTGTTCACGTGTACTGAGCCCGCAATTAGAATTTATTGCTTTATTTACACAATCCCCAAACTGGAGAACAGTTCAGGAAGTTTCCAGGAAAATACAACTGATAACCCAGAAACAATGCTTCATCCCAGATAATCGGGGAAGTCAGAAAAAAAAGATGCACCCAGGAAGGACACAGCAACCAAACCCAAATGTATATGCAAGATGAATCTAATGGCTCAATTTCCAAAGGGGTTTTAGATGTTGCAGACTTTTGAGACAGCACACTATTTCAGCTCCTATGCAGAGGCTGTCATCAGGATATCAATACATGGTAGCCACACCCACCACCTCCTCTAATAACATGCAAGTGAAGATCCCATAACAGCTGCCATATTTTCAGTTGGCAGCTTGAGAATGAAGGACAGGATACTATTACAGTATACACACATCCCACTTTCAAGGATGACGGAAGATGTGAAAAGCAGAGATACCAGACACTTTGAGCTAGCCATTAATCAGAAATGAAATAAGAGACAGAAACCTGCCCTCAAATATGTCTACTTTTCCTTGGATCCCTTGAAACTTAAACTAATTCCTGCACTGTTCTATCATTTCCATTTTGACAATAGCAGAATGAGCTGGACCTTGGATACCCAGGTAAAAATGCATCTTAAGTGGTAGTGAACAAAAGGCAAAAGTAGATTCTCCACAGTATTTGATATTCTGACCTAGTGAGGTCAATACAACTGAATATCAGGGGTGTGCCTGGCACTGACCAATCAAGTATTAACCATCTGTCATAGTGCAACTCCCCCAACCTCCAAGACAATTTTCTACTCAAATGCTTTCATGTAGCATGAGTATTAAAAAAAGTTTACAGAACAGCACAAAGTGATCATGAAACACGACTGACGAAACGAGTTGCTAAAAAGATGCTACTTAAGCAAATAAATTGTACTGAAGGACCTTGAACATGAGGTGAAGGAGACTAGCCAAACAGCTTATAAACATAATCGTGCAGCACAGAAACAGACTTTTCAGTCCAACCAGCCCATGCTGACCATGATCCCAACTAAACTATTCACACCTTCCTGTGCTTGGCACATATCCCTCCAAACATTTCTTACTCAAGCACTTATGCAAATGAATTTTAAATGTTGCAACTGCACCTGTATCCACCACTTCCTGTGGAAGTTCATTCCACTCATTAACAACTTTTTTTTAAAAAGGCTTCTCCTTACATTTCTTCTGAAAGCAAGACACAATAATAGCCACTCTTAAGACATCTGGCATCTCATCCCTAGTTATAGATGAAAAATATTTCTGCAAGGTGCCTCACATTTTCCTGGAGATAGTGAGAACCGCAGAGCCACCAAGTGTGGAGCTGGAAAAAACACGGCAGGTCAAGCAGCATTAGAGGAGCAGGGGAGTCTATGTTTCAGGTCGGAACCTTTCATCAGGACTGGGGAGGGGGGTAGGGGGCTAAGAAATATATAGACGGAGGGTCTGGGGCTGGGGGAAAGGTAGCTGGGTTGACAATAGGTGGATGGAGGTATAAGGTGATTGTGATTGGTCAGTGGGAAGGGTGGATAGGTGGGAAGGAAGATGAACAGGTTAGGTCAGATCCAGGGACGGGGTGGAGAGAGAGGACTGGACCTGGGACTGGGAGCAGGGTTTGAAAACTAGTGAGCTCTATGTCAAGACCATGTGGTTGTAAGCTCCTCAGGCAGAAGACAAGGTACTCTTTCTCCAGTTTACATGTGGTCTTTTGATGGTGGAGGCAGTGCAGGATGGACATGCTGTTGGAGGAGTTGAAATGACTGGCAACGGGAAGGTGGGACTGATTGGAGCGTACAGATCACAAATGCTCCCTGAATCAGTCCCCAAATTTGCACTCGGTCTCTCCAATGCAGAGGAGACCACATCAAGAGCAATGGATGCACTAAATCAGGTTAGAGAAAATGCAGGCAAATTTCCTCCCTGCAATTACCTCCCTAACTTCCCACAGAGTCATGGGACACACTACATCTGGTTTACCCACCTTAACATTTTGTAAGACTTCCAGCACTGCTACTACTGTAGTGTGAACGGTTTTCAAAACAACAATAGTTTTGAGTTCTCTGGCCTCCATTTGTTTCTCCACAGTATAAACAGATGTGAAATATTCATTTAACATATCTCCCATCTCCTGAGGTTCGACACAAAGACAACCTCTTTGATCGTTAGGGGGCCCTGCTTTCTCTCTAGTTGGTCTCCTGCTCTTAGCATACTTGTAGAATGTCTTTGGATTATCCTTAACCTTATCTGTCAAGGCTTTCATATCACCCCTCTTTGCCCTCCTGATCTCCCTCTTAAGAATGCCACTAAACTCTTTATATTGTTTGAGAGATTCATTTGAACCCAGTTGTTTGTATCTATTCTTGACTAGAACCTCAATACCTTTATCCATCCATTGTTTCCTAATCATACCAGTCTTACCTTTCTAACAGGCATGATTTGGAGATGCTGGTGTTGGATTGGGGTGTACAAAGTTAAAAATCACACAACACCAGATTATAGTCCAACCGGTTTAATTGGAAGGACATTAGCTTTCGGAGCGATGCTCGTTCAATCACCTGATGAAGGAACGTTGCTCCGAAAGCTAGTGTGCTTCCAATTAAACCTGTTGGACTATAACCTGGTGTGGTGTGATTTTTAACTTTCTTACAGGAACATACTGCCTCTGAACTCTTGCTATCACAATTTTGAAGGCCTCCCACTTATCAGACGTCTCTTTACCCAGGAACAGTCTACACCAATCAACTTTTGAAAGGTCTCACAACATTAAAATTTGCCTTACTTCAATTGAAAATTTTAGCTTTCATGGAAGGGGATTCCTTTTCCATAACTATTTTAACACTAACAGAATAATGATCACTGGATTCAAAGCATCCTACTGTCACTTCAGTCACTTGCCCTGCCTTATTTTGGAGAAAATGAGGACTGCAGATACGGGAGATCAGAGTTGAGATTGGGGTGCTAGAAAAGCAGAAGTCAGGCAGCATCCGAGAAGCAAGAGAATTGATGTTTTGGGCAAGAGCCCTGGGCTCTTGCCTGAAACATTGATTCTCCTGCCTTATTTTGCTCCTTCCATGGTCGAGGGATTTACATGTTGATGAAAGAAAATTTTCTTGGACACAATTAAATTCTTCACATCCAGACCTCTAGCACTATGGTACTCCCAGTCAATGTTTGGAAAGTTAAAATCACATATTACAACCTTATTAATCTTATATATATATCCAAGATCTCTCTACACATTTCTTTAATTTCCCTCTAACTTTTTTTCTGCAGGAGGTGGGGGGAGGGAAGGACCTACAATACTAATCTTTCAACATGATCATTCCTCTCTAATTTCAATCTATATATTTTCACTTGACAATTTTTCAGAAATATCTTCTCTAGTTACACTAGTAATGTTTTCCTTAATCACTCTACTCCCCCGCTCCCACTCCCTCCGTTTCTAATATCTGAAACTCAGAACGTTGAACAGCCAGTCCTGTCCATCCCTCAGACACATTTCTGTCATAGCTGTGATGTCCCAATCCCATGTTCACAAACATACCCTGACTTCATCTGCCCTACCTCTTGAGGACCCTTGCATTTAAATAAATGCCGTTCAATTCATCAGTGTTAGTTAATTCTCTTGACTTGTTCTTTTCAGATTGAGGACACAGTCTTCATGTGTCTTTCTATTAACTCTGCTACTTAGGATTGCTCCAACAACCCCACCACATAGCTTAGTCTCCCTTAACAGAACCAGCAACTCTACTCGGTAGGATATTAGTCTTTTTCCAGTTCAGGTAAAGCCCATCATTTTTGATCAGATCCTTTCTGTCCCAGAAGAGATCCCAGTGATCAAAGGACCTGAACCCCTGAACGTTACACCACATCTTTAGCCACTGATTTATCTTCTGTCCTTTTATTCCTCCCCTCATTTGAGCTTGGAACCGAGAGTAAACCAGAGGTCACTACTTTTGAGGCTCTATTTGTTAATCTTCTATCCAACCCCATATACACTCTGTAAAGCCTAACTATGAAGCTCCACCCCAGCACAGCCAGTGCAATTATAAATCACAGCAACCACACGTCGTCCTACTACTGTCCTCGGCTTAAGACAGATAGCTTGATTGCATGATCGTTCAGGGCTTATTTGAGGTCCCTTCATCTCCCTTACCTTTGACTGATCCATCAGCAGTTCGACCAGCTCACCATGCGCCTTCTCGAACTTACCAGAACTCGCGCCGGAAGTCCCGCCCCCACCTCCTGCATGCTCCCAGTGGCTGCTGGCCTGGACGCTCTCCCTTTCGATTGGTGCAACCGTCGGTCCATCCGCGGATGGCGTCCCCGCCCCTACACTTCGCATTAGCCCGGACCATCCGCTTCCTCCTTTCTGATTAGTCCACCCTGTAGTCCATCGTCGGAATGGTTCCCGCCTCCAATTCTTATTCGTCAGGGCTTCACTTTCCATTAGTCCAATTGCCCGTCTATCATCCGGTGGTTGACCCATCCCCGCCTTCGGGGTCACGACCGTCACAATTTTCACATTCAATTGGCTCACAGACCAATCCATCAACCGAAGTCCATCCCGCCTCCAAACCGTCGCACACCATTGGACCGCCCCCTAGATATCCCATTTCGATTGGTTAGCCTCCCGTCAATTACTCGACATTCCCGCCCATGCCCGTGCTCCCGCTCGTTCATTGGCCGAATATGGGCAGTAGGGCTGTCAACCAGGACGATATGGCCAATTGGAAGAACGGCCCCGCCCTAATCCGGCTCACTCGAGTCCACGGGTCGGCCTGACTTTACCAAGGGAACATTCCAGAGCACAGCTGTACCAGACAGTTTACTTTAAGGGTCTTCGTAAACAACTTGCTAACAGGATTGAAATGGAATGTGTTACGTGACTATTAAGATGTTGAGAAGCATATTAGGTGGAACATGCCCTGTGTATTGCAAATTATATAATTAATGTTTTAACTCAGTTTTTTGTATGGTGTTTATTTTTAAAAATGAATAAAGGATATTTCTGGAAATAAATAATACTAACACCCCCACAACTAATTTCTAATTCTGTACTTGACAGGATGTGCAAATTTTAAAATGCTTACAAAGCAAATCAGAACTTTGATTCATTGAATCCCTACTGTAAGGAAGCAGGCCATTCAGCCCATACTGACCCCACCAGGACCCACATCCCCCCCCCCTCCCATACCCTGCAACCCTGAATATTCCATGGTTAATTCATCCCTGGACACTATGAATTATTTAGCATGGCCAATCCACCTAACCTGCACCACTTTGGACTGTGGGAGGAAACTGGAGCACCTGGAGGAAATCCACGTAGACACAGGGAGAACGTGCAAACTCCACACAGACAATCGCCCGAGGCTGGAATCAAACCCTGGTCCTTCGTGCTGTGAGACAGTAATGTTAACCACTAAGCCACCATGACACCTAATTTGATTTGAAAATTGCAGAATATGCAATACAATTCAACCTGCCTTTGCAGGACATATCCAACTGATATGATTGTAACCATCGTAACATTCACACACACATTCCATGTCGGATCTTAGGCCCCCCAGCAGTTGTGGGCGAAAATGATCAAAAGACTGGAATAGGACAGAAAAGATAGAGAAGGGTGTCAGGGTTGGAGAAGGTTATCAAATTTATTACTCATTCTGATAAAGGGTCACTGGACTGATTGTTAACTCTGCTTTCTCTCCATAGATGCTGCCAGATCTGCTGAGTTTCTCCAGCGATTTCTGTTTTTGTTTCAGACCGTTGACCCTGTTGTGCTTTAATTAAGCTCAAGGTTGCTGTTCATACCATCTTCAAATCCTTCCTAAAGTATATTCACAGTTCATTTTATTTTGAAACCATCAAAGCTTCAACATGTCCTGTGGGAGAGAGTTCCACATGCTCACCACACTGAGTATAGAATTTGCCCTGATTTCCCCTTTGGATTTATTCATAGTTTTGGATTCTCCGACATGTGTAAAAATTTCCTCCACTGCCTATTACCTGCTTCTCCTTTTCTTCTTGCCTCATTTTTAAAATTTTATTTTTAGAATTCAAAGCCCTGAAAATAATCCCTTTTGAGGAGACTGATTGACTCCTTAGCTGGCTCACGGTAAAGTTCTTAAATTGTCTTCTAGGCTCCTGTGAATCACTTCAGGGAACATTTTACAATATTTAGGGATGCTCAATGAATGTAAAGTTGTGGTGCAGGCAGGTGGACTTTCATCTGAAAATGAAGAATGTGCAGGGTTATGGCAGAAGAAGCCAAGTGTTCTTTTGCAAATTGTTCTTTTGTAAGCCAGTGCAGAAATGATGTGGCGAATTGTCTCCTGTGTGTTAATTAAACTGTGACACAAAATAAGTGTAAGACAAGTTGCAAGAGGGATACAAACAATTTTCAGAGTAACATTGATAGATTAAATAAATGAGCAAAAAAATAGGCAAATTGAGTATTATGTGGGAAAATGTGAAGTTGTTCAGTTTGGAAGGCAGAACAAAAGGACAGTATTGTTTAAATGGAGAAAAATTACAGAAAGCAGCAATCTAAAGAGACTTAGGTGTACTCATGCACGAAACACAAAAAACTAGCACACAGGGGCAGCAGGTAATCTGGAAGACTAATGGAATGCCGTCCCATAGTACAAGAGTAGGGAAGTTTTACTGTTACAGTACAAGTTGCTTGGCAAGATCACATTTTGGTCTCTGGTGTTATTCATTGGAGGCAGTTCACAGAAGGCTCACTAAGGATGATTCCTGGTATGGGGAGAGATTGTCTTATGACCAAAGACTAATCAGTTTGGGACTGGGGTTTAGAAGAATGAGCGGTGACCTTATTTGAAACATAGGTAATTCTTAAGGGCCTTGACAGTGTAAGTGTGGAGAGGATGTTTCTCCTCATGGAAGAGTCTAGGACCAGGCGGCATAGTTTTAGAATAACAGGACACCAATTTAAGACTTCATTTAGGAGGATTGCCACAGAGAGCTGTATGGGCAGAGTCCTTGTGCATATTAATACTGAGATATATAGATTCTAGATCATTGGGGAAATAAAGGGTGAGGGGGAAAGGTCAGCAAAATGGATGTGAAGAAGGTTGGATCAGCCACAATCCTATTGAATAGCAGAGCAGGTTCAAGAGGCCAAATTGACTAGTTCTGATCCTATATCTGTATTCTTAATTGCAAGCTTTGATTATAGCAGATCTCCTGAACATTGGGTCCATGATACTCTTGTGCCTATGGGACAGTGGCACGCATCGAAACATAGTTCATAAACAGAACCAAAAGCAGGTAACTACAAATCCCAGAGGGCAATGCTACATGATGCCGTATGCCGCGATTCTGCTTTCCGATTGGCTCGGGCAGACAGGGAACTACAAATCCCAGAGGGTGATGCTCCACGTAAAGTTCTTCCTCAATTGATTGTTCGGGGCTGGCAGAGGAACTACAAATCCCAGAGGGCGCTGCTCCCGACCGCCCCCCCCGATTCGCCCGAGTGGTCACGTGACCGGGAAGAGCTTGCTTTTCGTGAGTCACCCCTGTCACCCAAAATAAAATCCCACCCCGTCCCAAAAAAAAGCCCAAAAACCATTGCAGCGACCTTGACAGTGCCGTCAACCATCGAGTGCAGAGAAGCGGTAAAGGTTGAGTGGAGGGGGAAGCGAAGCGATGGAGAAGGTGCTCGCCGGGTTGAGGCGGGGCCGCTTTCCTTGGAGCTGGGGGCCGTTTCGCGCGCTGCCCGTTTCGAACGTTTTTCAAATCCAACGGCCCCAACGGTCGCTGGCCGGCGGCGACGGCCCCGCGCCTGCGCGGTGGTCGCTGCGCGCCGGCCGCCGGCTCCCCTGCTCACAACCGCTGTCGTCCGCCCGCCTTTCAGGGATGTCCCGAGAGGAGTTTAACCCCTCCCGGCCCACCACCGACTGGAAAGTGGCGAAAAGTAAGTACCCACCGCCCCCCACCACCCCATCCTTTTTAACCACCGAACTTCCGAGCCAAGTAGTGCATTTAGCCATCGCACCTGCTGACAATAAAAGAGAGAGATTCCTCACCTCAGGAGGGCACATTCAAATCTTGCCAAATTCGAGAGGGAACAACAATTTACACTAGAGCAGTGGAAACAAAAGCAGGCACTATGATTGATTTGATAAGTGGCCGGTTACAAACAATGCACCAAGTTCAAGAAGAAGGGTCACCGGACTTGAAAGGTTGGCACTTTCTCTCTCCACAGCCTCACCTGAGAGTTTCTGCCACAATTTCTGTTTTTGCATCAAAGAACTACTGTCCTCCACAGTTTCACTTTGTCCGGGTAAGGTGCGACTCCTGAACTGGCCCTTTTTGTCCACAGGCGAAGGATGTGAGTACATAAAAGTCAGCAAGCTGGAAGGGCAATCTTGGTTGACAGCGCATTTGGGATTGTACAACAATTGCTGTCCCATTAGAATAGAATATCTTTCACTGTCTCACTATAGTCGTTTCTGAAATCTTTTCCAATAACGATCGGATGATCATTTTAACTTGCTCTGGATTTTATTTCAAAATAGATGGTTGTTTGAAAAAAATGTTATTGGAGTTCGTAGAGAGCAACCTGTTGCAATGGTAAGTTAAAGTGTGCACTTTGCTCACTTTCCACAGAATCCCTACAGTGTGGGAACAGTCTAATCGGTCCAACAAGACCACACCGATCTTCCGAAGATCGTGCCACCCAGGCTCAATCCAACCTTATAATCTTGTATTTTAGCAAGTTTTGAGAAAATTTGTATCTCCGGTTGAGGTTCTGGATGTAGGTTTGCTTGCTGAGCTGGAAGGTTTATTTTCAGATGTTTTGTCATCATACTAGGTAACATCTTCAGTGAGCGTCCGGATGGAGCTCAGTGAGCAAACCTACGTCCAGTCTTGCATTTTCCATGGCTAACACTCCAAACGTCCCCCCTGAACACCTTTGGCAACTTATCATGGCCAATCCACCTAACTTGCACATCTGTTACCATGGGAGGAAGCTGGAGCACCCGATGGAAACCCACACAAGCATGGGGAGAATCTGCAAACTCACACACACACACGTGGAATTGAACCCCGGGACCCTGACGCTGTAAGGCAGCTGTGTGAATCACTGACTCACCCATGTTTCCCTAGTTTTCCTTAAACAAAATACTCATTCACTGAGTTCTTTTCATGTTAATAGTTTGTTTAGCTTTTTCTCACTCTGAGAGATGACATTTATTGCTGTGAGTGTGCATGCTCCTGGTAGTCAACAGGCACAGCTTCTAGTTTTGTTTTTGAGAACTTTATCACAATAGCATTCTCAGTTACAATTGACAAAACCTGGCTCGGGCGAATGCACAGTTTGATTTTTTTTCTTCCTGATTATAACTGCAGAGAAGGCAGTATCCTGTTACCAAGTGCTCTTTTATTTACTTGTGCACAGTACTGTGGCTGTGGCCAGTCAGCTTGGAGTCAGTCCCCTGAACTGAGGAGATTCTAAATCCCTGTTAATTTTATAAAACTTTTATCAAATGGTACAAAATACAAACAGTTAACAATACATAATAAACAGCAGTTTACAAGTAACAGCGATTTACACTGCACAACCAGTGCACAGGGAAGTCAGGACGAACCTCAAAAAAGGAAATAGTAAACGCAAACACATACAAAACAGTCCAATAAACTGAACAGTAAAACAGTGTATACATCACACCCACCCCTGGCAACCTGACAAATCACCTGTCCCTCCCACCTTCCAGCCACAAGTCAGTCCATACCAATGCACCACCCAGCCTATGGACTGCCCCGATGCACCTTCTGGCCACCTCTATGACAGCCCATCCCTATACCTCCCTGGGACAAAGGCACTCAGGCAGCCCACACGTCTTTTGGTCCTTGACATGGCCCTATGCACCTTCTGGCTCTCAGTCTGTCCTAATACACCTTCTGGTCACCTCTAGGCAAGTCCAGCCTGCCCCTTTCTTGGGGCAATGGTGCTCAGGGGAGCCTACGCACCCTCCGGTTTTCAGGGATACCAGCATCAGGCTGGCCTACTCACCTTCCTGTATACGGGATGGCCAGCCCAACCTCTCAGGGAGACAGTTTTCAGGAGGACCCGTGAGCCTCCCTGCTCACACGAAGGCCTGCCAGACCTAGGGACACACGAGACAGTGCCGGTGATAAAATCAAACAGCGTGACGGCAGAGTGCACACCTCACAGCAGAGTCCATATCTGACGGCAGAGTCCACTCCAGCATGTAGCAAATGCTCACTCACAGCACATGCACAGATGTTCAGTATTTACAGAGGCCTGGTCCACCCACAGAGGGCTAGGCCTACTCACAGAAGAACGGTTCACTTGATAAGGTGCAGTTGACTGACAAAGGCTCAGTCCAACCACCAAAAAAACATGATAAGCCAGAGTGTAAGGGCTAAGCCCTGCCACAAAACCAGTGTAGTCCTTTCTCAAAATAAACCAATAAAAAAGGAGTAGCACACAGGCTGCAACAGTTCCCTAGTGAAAACTGATATACAGCAGTTATACATTGACTGTGAAGATCAGTCTGCTCAGAAATCTGGTACCCCAGCTAGCTCAGAGTCAGTCCCCTGAACTGGGGAGATTCTAAATTTCCTGTTCATATTTTTTTGTTTTTTTTAAAATCAGTCCTCAATAAAAAGGAATACCAGTTAACAAACTGCCTATATAATTCAGCCAATGAGTTTTGAGAAAGATTTGTAGCTCAGGTTGAGGTTCTGGATGTAGGTTTGCTCGCTGAGCTGGAAAGTTTGTTTACAGATGTTTTGTCACCATACTAGGTAATTTCATCAGTGAGCCTCCAGATAAAGCACTGATGGTATGTCCTTCTTTCTACTTATGTGTTTAGGTTTCCTTGGGTTGGTGATGTCATTTCCTGTGGTGACATCGTTTCCTGTGATTGTCATTTCCTGTCCTTTTTCTCAGCGGGTGGTAAATGGGATCCAAGTCAATGTGTTGTTGATAGAGTTCTGGTTGGAATGCCATGCTTCTGAGAGTTCGAGTGTGTGTCTCTGTTTGGCTTGTCTTAGGATGGATGTGTCGTCTCAGTCAAAGTGATGTCCTTCCTCATCTGTATGTAAGGATACTAATGAGAGTGGGTCATGTCTCTTTGTGGCTAGTTGATGTTCATGTATCCTGGTGGCTAGTTTTCTGCCTGTGTCTGGCCAAGGAAACACTGATTACACTATTAGAAGAATCAAAGACACAGACACCAAACATCACCAACTTCATCTGCAAGAACAGTATCGTCAAGCTAGTGGACCTATGCCTTACCACACTTCACCTTCAACAACAAAACCTACAGACAAACCAATCGAACACCCATGGGATCTCCGATATCGGGGTTCTTAGCAGAGGCAGTAATGCAGAGACCCAAACAAACAGCTCTGCCACCAATCCAACCCAAACTTTGGGTCCGCTACGTGGATGACACCTTTGTCATCACTAAATGAAACAAATTAGAGGAAACCTTCAAGACCGTCAATAATACCCTTACTTGCGTAAAATTCACTAAAAAAGAGGAAAACAACAACAAACTGTCATTCCTAGATGTCGCAGTAGAGCGAATAGCCAATGGGGAACTTCAAACCAGCGTCTACAGGAGAACAACACATACAAGCCAAATACTGAACTATAGAAGTAATCATCCCAACATCCACAAACGAAGCTACATTACAACATGATTTCAACGAGCCACCACACATTGCAGCACAGAGGAACTACGAAGAGCAGAGGAAAATCACCTATACTGTGTATTTTTAAAAAAAACAGGTTCCCAATGAACATAGGCTGCCGATTTCTCAGCAACAAGCCCCGTCCAGAAACCCTCGCCACTCTCCCGTACATCAAAAGACAGCTTGGAAATGACTGAGACTATTCAGACCTCTTGGCATCATGGTAGGCCACAAACCCACCAACACACTAAAACAGCAGCTTATGAACTTGCAAGACTCTGTACAGACAACAAGCAAAACTAATATCATAGCGTGTGGGACACGGGGAGCGGGGGGGGACTGTGTGGGACACGGGGAGCGGGCAGCGTGTGGGACGCAGGGAGCGGGGACTGTGAGTGTGCTGCTCGGTGATGTCTCTGGTGTTGTGTTTCCCCCCCCACCCCCCCCTCCCTGCCCCGGGGCAGGCCAGGTGAGCCTCTCCGTGTTTTGGTTTGCCTTTGTCGCCGATACCTGCGTGGTTGGCTTCCTGTTTGTGTCGGCCTTCCTCCTGTTCCACCTGCAGCTCCTGTGGCGTGGACAGACCACCCGCGAGTGGAGCACTGGGCGCCACAGTGTCTACAACCTGGGCTGGCGTCGGAATGTGGAGGAGCTCCTGGGCAGCCGCTGGTACCTGACCTGGATGTGCCCCCTGGTACCCTCCTCGCTTCCCGGAGACGGTGTGACCTTCCAGATGAGGGAGCTGCCTGCCCACAAACCCGTCAACTTCTTCTGACCCACACCGGCCCATCACCTCTGTGGGTAAGCAGGGGGTGGGGTAACTGGGACTCGGAGACAGGTTGGCACCAGCTCAGCAGGGGGTCACAGAGCTCAAAGGGACGGGAAGTCTTCGAATTCAAGGACATATCCTCTTCCTCCGTTTGAATAATAGACTCCCTGCAGTGTGGAAACAGGTCCTCAGCCCCATGGGAAGGTCCTGGGGAGTGTTGCTGAACAAAGAGACCTTGGAGTGCGGGGTCATAGCTCCTTGAAAGTGGAGTCGCAGGTAGATAGGATAGTGAAGGAGGCGTTTGGTATGGTTTCCGTTATTGGTCAGAGTATTGAGTACAGGAGTTGGGAGGTCATGTTGCGGCTGTACAGGACATTGGTTAGACCACTGTTGGAATATTGTGTGCAATTCTGGTCTCCTTCCTATCGGAAAGATGTTGTGAAACTTGAAAGGGTTCAGAAAAGATATACAAGGATGTTGCCAGGGTTGGAGGGTCTGAGCTACAGGGAGAGGCTGAACAGGCTGGGGTTGTTTTCCCTGGAGCGTCGGAGGCTGAGGGGTGACCTTATAGAGGTTTATAAAATGGATGTAGGTTTGCTCACTGAGCTGGAAGGTTCACTTCCAGACGTTTCGTCACCCTACTGGCTAACATCCTCAGTGGGCCTCAGGGCAAAGCACTGCTGATAATTCCTGCTTTCTATTTATAGGTTTGGGTTTCTTTGGGCTGGTGATGTCATTTCCTGTGGCAGCCCAGAGGAACTACGAAGAGCAGAGGAAAATCACCTGTACTGTGTATTTAAAAACAAACAGGTTCCCAATGAACATAGGCTGCCGATTTCTCAGCAACAAACCCCGTCCAGAAACCCTCGCCACTCTCCCGTACATCAAAAGACAGCTTGGAAATGACTGAGACTATTCAGACCTCTTGGCATCATGGTAGGCCACAAACCCACCAACACACTAAAACAGCAGCTTATGAACTTGCAAGACTCTGTACAGACAACAAGCAAAACTAATATCATTTACAAAATACCTTGCAAGAACTGTAACAAACACTACATTGGACAAACAGGCAGAAAACTAGCCACCAGGATACATGAACATCAATTAGCCACAAAAAAAATGACCCACTCCCACTAGTATCCTTTACATACAGATGAGGAAGGACACCACTTTGACTGGGACAACACATTGCCTCCTAGGATAAGCCAAACAGAGACACACAAGAATGCCTAGAAGCATGGCACTCCAACCGGAACTCTGTCAACAACACATTGACTGACTTGGATCCCATTTAACCACCCCCTGAGAAAAAGAACAGGAAATGACATCACCACAGGAAATGGCATCACCAACCCAAGGAAACCTAAACACATAAGTAGAAAACGGGCCATACCACTAGTGCTTCATCCGGAGGCTCACTGATGATATTACCTAGTATTGTGACGAAATGTCTGAAAATGAACCTTCCAGTTCAGCGAGCAAACCTACATCCATAATTCAGCCAGTTTAGAAATCAGGTTCCCCAACAAAACAGAAACCAGCAGCAGTACACACTGGATGTGGGCAGCCAGCTCGGATTCAGTCCCCTGAACCGAGGAGATTCTAAATCCCCTGTTAATTTTTTTTAAAAATCCTGACTTTTTTATTAAACAGTACAAAACACAGTTAACAATAAACTGAAAGCAGCAATTCACAAAAAACCCCACTGTTTACAGGGGGAAAAGGGCAGCAAAGCCAAACCCCAAAGCCCACTGTTCAGCCAGTTTTCAGGGGGATGAGGACAAACCTCAAATCCCAGTTTCATTTATCACAAAGATAACATTAACCAACAGACAAGGCAGTGCACTTAAATGAGAAACTGTGCATACAACACAGACCCAAATAGCTATAAAAAAGGACACCCGACACCCGTGCACACCACATACTGATCCGACTATCCTTGGCTAGCCTTACTGCAAGACAGTCGTTGACCTACTGGTCTTTGGCCTCCCTGCGTACTGACCAACCCTCCCCAGACCCACTTTCCTCCAGGCTGGTTGTCAACCACCCAGCTCCCAGTCGCGCCATCTACTGATTGGACTACCCTGGGCCGCTTTCCTAAGAGCTGGCTGTCGGCCTTCTGGTCTCTGGCCACCCTGCGTACTGGCCGATCCTTCCCAAGCCTGCTTTCCTCCAGGCTGGTCGTCGACTACCCTGCTCCCAGTTGCCCCGTATACTGATCGAACTACCCGGGCCGCTTTCCCATGAGCTGGCTGTCAGCCTTCTGGTCTCTGGTCGCCCTGTCTACTGACTGACCCTCCCCAGCATTCTTTCCTCTGGTTGTCGGCCACTGGCTGCTTTCCTACCGTCAGGCTGTTGGCTTTCCAGCACCCTGCTACCTCATGTATTGACCCTTTCTGCTGACCAGCTTTCCTACTGTCCAGCTTTCCTACGGACCAGCTCCAGCCTCCCCGTATATTGATCTGTCCTCCATCAGTCGGCCTTCCTACAGGCTGCCGTTGGTTGCCTGGCTCAGCCTCCCTATGTACTGACTGGCCTGCCCTATACAGGCTTTCCTGGGGGGATGCTATTAGTTGCCTGGCCCTACCTGCCCTGCATACTGCTAAGCTCCTCCTGGCCTCCTTTCCTCCAGTCTGGTCATTGACCCTCCCACCCCCAGCCAGTCTGTGTACTGGCTGCCCCTCCCCTGACTAGCTTTCCTATGGGAATACTTTCGGTTGCCTGGTCCCTAGCGATCCTGCATTCTAATAGACACCCCAGCCCGCTTTCCCACAAGGCCGGCCATTGATTCTCCAGCTTGTATGTTTTGGCTATCCCACTCTGGCCTGCACTCAAAACCAATTAATTTAAAACTCACCTGCTGTAACAGAATTCAAAATCCTCACAATACAGTTTCCAGTACGAAGCCAGAGTCCACACCCGAAGGCTAGGATGCAGCAAATGCTCACCTCCCAGCACACAGACCGGTGTTCAGTCTTCATAGAGGCATGGCCCATCCATAGAGAACCAGGCCCACTCACAGGAACACAGTAGTGTAAAGGTGCAGTTATCTCAGAGGGGTTTGGTCCACTCCCGAACTCCAGAATGCAGCAATTGCTTACCTCCCAGCACACACACAGGTGTTCAGTCTTTACAGAGGCCGAGTCACCGACAAAGTGCCAGGCCTACACATACAGGAACAGCTCATCTGGAAAGATGCGGATGCATGACCTGTCCTAACTGCCAATCTTCCTTTCCACCTCTCCGCTCCACCCTCCTCTCTCTGACCTATCACCTTCATCCCAACTTCTATCCATCTATTGTACTCTTGGCTACCTTCTCCCCAGCCCCACCCCCCTCCCATTTATCTCTCCACCCCAGAGGCTCCCTGCCTTCATTCCTGATGAAGGGCTTTTGCCTGCAACATCGATTTTCCTGCTCCTCGGATGCTGCCTGACCTGCTGTGCTTTTCCAGCATCACTCTAATCTAGACAAAATTGACATTGTCCTTTTCTCAAAGTAATAGAGAAAAGAGTAACACACAGGCTGTAACCAGCCAGTGAAACAACAGTTCCCTTATGAGAACTTCCAAAAGGCCTTTGATAAGGTACCTCATGGGAGGCTGCTGAGTAAGCTGAGGGCCCATGGCGTTCAAGGTGAGCTACTGGCATGGATTGAGGATTGGCTGTCTGACAGAAGGTAGAGAGTTGGGACAAAAGGTTCTTTTTCAGAATGGCAGCTGGTGACAAATGGTGTCCCGCAGGGTTCAGTGTTGGGACTGCAGCTGTTCACTTTATATATTAATGATCTGGATGAAGGGACTGGGGGCATTCAGGGGAAGTTCGCTAATGATACAAAGTTAGGTAGACAGGCAGGTAGTTCTGAGGAGGTGGGGAGGCTGCAGAAAGATTTAGACAGTTTAGGAGAGTGATCCAAGAAATGGCTGATGAAGTTCAATGTGAGCAAATGTGAGGTCTTGCACATTGGAAAAATGAATACAAGGATGGACTATTTTCTAAACGGTGAGAACATTCACAAAGCCAAAGTACAGAGGGATCTGGGAGTACTATTCTAGAATTCTTTGAAGGTTGACTTGCAGGTTGAGTCCCTGGTTAAGAAAGCAAATGTATCTCAAGAGGGTTGTATTGTAAAAGCAGCGATGTGCTACTGAGACTTTATAAAGCTCTGGTTAGGCCCCATTTAGAATACTGTGTCCAGTTTTGGACCCCTCACCTCAGGAAGGACATACTGGCACTGGAGCGTGTCCAGTGGAGATTCACACGGATGATCTCTGGAATGGCAGGCCTAACATATGATGAACGGCTGAGGATCCTGGGATGGTATTCATGAGAGTTTAGAAGGTTGAGGGGAGATCTGATAGAAACTTACAAGATAATGCATGGCATAGAAAGGGTGGATGCTGGGAATTTGTTTCCGTTAGGCGGGGATCCTAGGACCTGTGGGCATAGCCTTAGAATTAGAGGGGGTCAATTTAAAACGGAAATGAGGAGACATTCCTTCAGCTAGAGAGTGGTGGGCCTGTGAAATTCATTGTCATGGAGCGCAGTGGAGGCGGGGATGTAACATGTCTTCAAGGCAGGGATTGATAAATTCTTAATCACGCAAGCAATGAAGGGATATGGGGGGAGTGTGGGTAAGTGGCATTGAAATACCCATCAGCCATGGTGGAGTGGACTCAATGGGCCAAATGGCCTTACTTCCACTCCTATGTCTGATAGTCTTATGGTCTTAACTGAGTTACACCTGAAACACATTGACTGTGAAGATCAGGCAGTTTAGAAATCAGTCCTCAATAAAAAAGGAATACCAGTTAACAAACAGTTTAGGAATCCGGTTCCGCCAAAAATAACAGAAACCAGCAGCAGTACACATTGGATGTAGTGTACTGAGGAGATTCTAAATCCGTTAATTTTTAAAAATATTTTCCTCCACATTTGCACCTAACAGTGGTAGTTCTTATATTTTCCCCACCACCAATGATATATGTGTGCAGGTTTGAGATACAGTGAAGAACAGCAAGTGCATAAACTTTTACTTATATTCCACCACCAGAAAGAGAGGAAACTATGTTTTCCAGCGTAGTAAAGGACAACTCCACCCACTCCCCCACTGCCCCAGCCAACTTTGCATACATGTCCTCTATGTGAGGGAGTGGATATTAATCCAGCTTTGAGAAGCTGTTTACTGTTTGCTTAAAATCCCCACAAAAACAAACTGAGAAGTCAGGCTTCACAATCGGTACAACTGGTGCTGTCAATTCCGCAAACTGCACTGGTTTGATGATTCCTTTGCTCTCAGCCTCCTGATTTCTGCTTCTACTTTTGCCCACAAGGCAAATGGCACTGAGTGGGCCTTACAAAATCGAGGAATTGCCTCCTGGTCAATAAGTAAGATAGTTTTGTCTCTTTGATAGTTGCAACTCCTTTCTGAAAAATATCTGGGTATTTCACTAGGACGTCACGAAGCAGCCATTTTCTAATCAAAAAATGTTGAGCCAATCTAGGTGAACCTTTCTCAACTAATTTTGCCTCAATAGATTTGGACCCTAGCCTCTTACTACCATCAGTGGTAACTGCACTAACCGCTTCTCATAGGAGACTGGAACTGAAGTCATACCCTTAATTTGCAATGGTTCGCCAGTGTATATTCTCCGTCTGACTGAGGTCTTGCACAGACTTAAGGATTGGAGACCCGAGTGAATCTTGTTAAAAACAGATTCTGCAACCACAGATACAGCTGCTCCGGTATTGACCTCCATGGGTGACCATTTATTGAAACATTAATTTAATCAGTTCCGTTTTTGATGTCACTAAGCAATTTAATTGTTTCAACCCACATATAGGGGGACCTTCTAGGCTATGCACTCTCCTGGGTATCGGCCTGTGAGTTTTCTTACTCACGTTCTTGTAGGACTTCTTTACTCTCTCGAGTCTGCATACTGGTGGAAACTACAATGGCTTGCTGACCCAGATCCTGAAGAACATTTTAACCGCTTGGCAGAGGCTCAGCTTTGTTGTGAGGTTTTGCTGTGGGCTGTCTTAGGGTCCCTCTGCTCAGGATATGCCCTGTGTGAATGCCTACAGTCAAGTGGTGCTCCCCAAGCTCAGTTGGACAAGTGATGCTGTCCACTTCCATTGGGATGCCCTGTAGTTCCCATGCTCTACTTGCCACATTTTCTAATGACAAAGCCAGTTGCAGTGCATGTTTGAAGTCCTGTTGGGCTTCATCTAATAGATGCTTCTGTATGGTTATGTCATTAATCCCACATACCAAACAGTCTCTTAGCATCTCATTCATGGTTAATCCAAAATCACAGACCTCTGCTAGTTATCTTAACCTCATCAGAAATCCCAATATGGATTTTCCTGGTTCTCTAACAGCCAAATAAAATTGACAGCATCTCAGGATTAGTGGAGGTTTGGGGTCATAATATTTGTTAACCAACTCAGTCAACTCCTGGAAGATTTTATTGTCTGGAGCCTCTGGGAAAGTTAATCCCCTTATAACCAAAAATGCTGCAGGTCTGCAAGTGGTCAGAAGGATTAGTCATTGTTTTTCATCTGCCCCAATATAATTAGCCTGGGAAAAAAAATTGCATTCTTTCTACATGCTGGGTTCAGTCTTCGATGGCAGGAGCAAATGAGTCAAGCTTCCCAAATAAAAGCACAATGCCAGAAATGATTACTCCAAGCTGACTGCTGCAAGTGAGCATCCTTCAGACACATACTGTTTTCTCCGATTGCCATTGAAATAACTGCACAGAGGCCGGTATTGTGCCACCAAGTCAACCTTTATTTACTTGTACACTAGCTGCAGCCAGCTCCAAGTCAGAACCCGGACTGAGGAGGTTCTAAATCCCCTGTCAATATTGGTCAGTTTCCCTGGTTGGCCCAGGTTAATAACCCCAAACAAGGACTTCATATTCAATGAGGCCCCGCTGGTTCCAATAATGAAAATTCCTGTCAATCTTTTTGAACAGTTTGGAAGTTTAAAAAGAACACCTTTTTTTAAGTTTATCCAACATTCATTGCCTTACTCCCAACAACTATTACTTAAATTTTGTAACCCATGCATTCATATTGCACCCTTAACCCTATAAAAGCACTCCTTTTAATCACCATATCCAAATATCAATAAAGCCATCGATCTTTGTTACATACTGTTGTTCCCAGAAGTAATTTGAAGATGGGTTTCTGAGAAGACAACACGAGGAGGCAAAGTTTGAAATTCCACCTGTGCAATTTGGAGTAGTATTGGAATTCTGCAGTACAGATGCTGACTGTTTGATCCATCTTACTGGTGCTAACTCTTTAAAAGATCTGATTAATATTGTCTCACATCCTGAACTTTTAATTCCTGTAACCCTTCAGGTTAATCTTCTTCAAACATCCAGTGTACTTTTTAAAACCATTTATCACTGAGTCACATAGAATACAGATGGCCAAATGTCTGGGTTTAAGAGGGAGTTTTTACAGAATGTCTTAAATGATGAAAGAGATATATGGAAGGAATTAGACACATTCAAGCAAGGCTAAGGCATTGTCTTCAGTGCAAGAGGTTCACAGTTATTGGTCATGGTTTTCTATCATTTGCCATTCATTTTTACAATGAAGATTATCATTGTTTGACTACGCTTTAAGCTCTGTGGAATAAATCTCTGAAGACTCTTATTGTCTTCTTGTATATCTACAAACAACTTGTGTCCATTAACTAGCAAGGGCAATATAATTTATTTCTTTAAAATGTCAAAATCCAACAAACGATTAAGTTTACTGCCTTCAAAAATAAAAGCTTTAAAATGAACGTACATTCCCCACTTGTTAACCTCCTCCCAACTGCTCTCAGACAATTTTATAGTTTATGGAAATCAAAAATATTATGTACAGCAGTTATATGAGCAGAACACTTGCTCTGAGTCAATTCCTGTTTTTTTTCCTCACATAACAGTTGCTGCTTGTAGCTGCAGTCAAGATGTATCATGTGTGTCTGAAATGCACCATGCTCACTCACCTCCTGTAGCTCATTTGCAACTGCTCACTGACATCAATCATCCAATTGTCCCTCGGTCAACCGTCTTTCTGCTTTCCCTAACCTAACCTTTTGCCCTCTAAAAGAGATCTCCGTTGCTTTTCTGTTCTGATCAAGTTATCAAGTACTTACATTTTCTGATGTCAGGTTTTGGACTCCTTTTGGCACTTGCAATTTCAAATACATCTTAATTTGTCTTTTGGTCTATGTATTGAATTTTTAACATACTTCTTAGTCTTCACATTTCAAAGACCTCTAGTTTCCAACTATTAGATCTTTAGTTAGTTAGAGTCATCGTTGTCAAGGTATTTGGGGCATACAGGAAAGTATTGTATTTCAGATTAAGAAGAAACTACAAATTTCATCTGTACAAACATCTTTAACTGTATTATTTGCTCCAAAATGTTGGAATAAAATTTCACTGGAAAATCTGAAACAAAAACAGAAATTGCTGGCGAAACTCAGCAGGTCTGGCAGCATCTGTGAGAAGAAAGCAGAATTAACATTTAGACTCCGGTGACTTTTCATTAGAATTGATAGCAAAAAAAGTGGAGGAGGGGAGAGGTGACTGGATAGGTGGAGATGGTGCCCTGAAAGAGAGATCCATGGAGGGCAGACCAGGACAGTAAAGAAGCTGAAATGTGATAATGAAAACTGAGGGTAGGAGAGAATGGGAAGTCTGTGATGAATGCAAACTATTAATTCAGTTTAGGATACCTGGTCGACATGGATAAGTTGGGACGAAGGGTCTGTTTCCGTGCTGTATGACTCTCTGTAATGTGATAATTTACCTGAGAGTAGGTGAAAATCGATTGTGCTAAAAACGTCCCAAGTCATAACAGGACTGGATGTGGGGTGGGTAAAAAATATAGAAGGATAGAATCTGCCTCTAAAGTTACTGAGCTCGATGTTGAGTCCCTGAGGCTTCAGGCTCCCGAAATGGAAAATAAGATGCTTTTCTTCAAGCTTACGCTGAGACTTGCTGGAATACTGCAGCAGACCTGCAGCAGAAATGTTGGCGTGGGAACATGGTGGTGTGTTGAAGTTGCAGGTGACTGGAAGCTCTGGGTCATTTTTACAGAGAGAATGTAGGTGTTTTTCATCCAGTCTGTATTTCATCTCCCCAATGTAGAGGAGACCATACTAAGAGCAGCGAATACAGTAGATGAGATTGAATGAAGTACAGAAAAATTGCTGCACATCTGTCCAGGATCTTGGATAGTGAGGAGGTAAATGGGCAGAGTTACACCTTCTGTGATTGCATGGTAAGGTACTGTGGGGATATGTGGAGGTCTTGGGAATGGAGGAGGAGTAGATCTACGAAGCTCAGGAGAGACCAGTCCCTACAGAATGTTGACAGAGGAGTGGGGTGGAATACATGTCTGCCATCTTTTTGGCATAGAAAAGGTAGCTTACAGTCCTTTGGATGTAGAGGTTGGTGAACTGGTGAGTGAGGACATTGATGTGGGAGGGAAGAGATGGGTGAGGGCAGAAGTGTGGGAGATGCTAAAGGGCTTGTTGATGACCACTGAGTCGGGAATCCCTGGTTGATAATAAAGGTGGACATTTCTGAGGCCCTTCGAGGAAGGTGGCAACAGGTGTGCTGGAGATGTAGAAACTTGGAGAATGGGATGAAGTCCTTACAGGAAGCAGGGTGTGTCAAGGTAACTGTGGGAGTTGGTTGATTTGTAATGGATATTAGTCATCCACGTATCCCCGGAAATTGAAATAGAGATGTTGAGGAAGGGAAGGGAGAAGTTGGAGTTGGACCGGGTGAAGGTGAGAGCAGGTTGGAAATTGGAAATGAAATTGATAAATGTTTCCAGTTCAGAACATGAGAGGTAAGCAGCACCAACAATGTCATTGATATACTGGAGAAAGAGTTGTGGAAAGGGGTCCAAGTATGATTGGAACAAGGAATATTCCACACACTCCACATAGCTGGGGTTCATGCAATTACCCATGACTATACTTTTGACCTGAAAAAAGTGAGAGGAGTTGAAGGAAAAGTTGTTCAACATGAGGATTAGCTTGGCAGGGAGATCGATCTCCTGTAATATCTATAGCTAGAAGCATAGAAAACACTTCCACCACCATAGTTGTCTAGAATACTACATGCAATTCTGGTTGCCCTGGTATAGGAAGGATGTTGTTAAACTAGAAAGTGTACAGAAAAAATTTGCAAGGATGTTGCCGGGACTGGAGGATTTGAATTATAAGGAGAGGCTGTATATGCTGGATTTTCTTTTCCTGGAGCATTGGAGTCTGAGGAGTGACCTTAGAACGCTTTACAAAATCATGAGGGACATAGATAAGATTAATGACCAAGGTCTTTTTCCAAGGGTAGGGGAGTCCAAAACTAGAGGGCATAGGTTTAAGGCGAGAGAGGAAAGATTTAAAAGGGACCTGAAGGTCAACCTTTTGACACAGACAGTGGTGCATGTATGGAATGAGCTGCCAGAGGAAGTGGTAGAGGTATTAAAATTACAACATTAAAAACAACTTGAAGAACATAAAAAGGGAAGGGTTTACAGGGATATTGGCTAAACACAGGCAAATGGGAGTAGTTCAGTTTAGGATACCTGGTTGGCATGGATGAGTTGACTGAAGGGGCTGTTTCCGTGCTGTATGACTCTATGGCATTCTAAGAATTTATATTTACATTTTCAGATTACAGCTTTCAAAACATTCTAAGGTCACAATGGAGTTCAATTTAGATAAATGTGAGGTATTGGATTTTGGTACAACAAACTGGGGGTCTCGTTCTGGTTGCCCTGTTATAGGAAGGATATTATTAAGCAGGAGAGGATTCAGAAGAGATTCACCAGGATGTTTCCGGGTATGGAAGGTTTGAGTTATAAAGAAAGGCTGGATAGGCTGGGACTTTTCTCACTGGAGAGTAGGAGGTTGAGAAGTTTATAGACCTTATAAAGGTTTATAAAATAATGAGGGGTGTACAGAGGAACTTCGATTATCCCAAAATCAATTATCCAGAGGAGATCTTGAGGTCCCAATAGAAATATTACATCAAAGACGTGTTTCCAACAGGAATTGCTTCTTTTGTTTACAGTGATTAAAAGTGAACTCTACTTCCTGAAATGCTGCCAAGAACAGTCCTGGACTGATGGGAGCCCAGGCACTGTCTCCAACTGACTTACCTTCCACCCCCTCTCTCTCCCCTCACACATTCCCTAAAGTTCTACACAGGGGTATACCCTAAACCCCCATTCCACAGATAATCTCTCCAACATTCCTGTACAGTGCAAAGGGGGAACTTGTCAAAAGTTGAGTGTGCTGTTTGGAGACTCACCCCCCCCAAAAGGCAGCAAGCAGCAGTCTTGTTGGTGGCACTCCAGCTGCACCAGAGAGGGGACAGGGGTGGGATTGGACGGGGGTGGGCACACGGGGCAGTGTTGGACGGTGTTGGGGGGGCGGGTGGGGGTGGTATTGGACGGGTTGGGGACAGTGTTGGATGAGTCTGGGGGCGGGGTTGGACTAGGTTGGGAGGTGGGCAGGGCTCACACGTGGTGTGCTGTGCACCTCCTGAACGAGGAGTGGATTTAACAGAAAACTGCGAGCCCCAGAGGAAAGGCATTTAATTGATTAACCAAAAAATCAATTATCTGAATGAAATAGTGCCTGCCCATCTCCTTCAGATAATAAAGGTTCCTCTGGTAGGTGTCTTTTCTCTAGGATGGAGGATTTCAAGACTTGTGGACATATTTTTCAAGTGAGAGAGATTTAAAAAAAAGACATGGGGGCAAATCTTTTCCAGAGTGTTTTGCATGTGGAATGAACTTCCTGAGGAGGTAGTAGATATGGACACAGTTTAAAAGAGATTTGGAGAAGTACACAATTAGGAATGGTTTGGAGGGATACAGGCTAGAAACAAGCAGGTGGGACTAATTTAGTTTGGGATTATGTTTGGCCTGGACTGAAGGGTCTGTCTCCGTGCTGTATGGTGAAAAGTATAAGTCTCATCACAGGTAGTTAGAAAATGTTTCAAAGTGAAAACTTGAATGAAAGTGTTCAAATAAAGTGTTATGTGTAATATGCCATTTATTGTACTGAATTAACTGCAAGATATGGTTGGGGTGATAATGGCTGCAAGAGACCGTAGTGTTGAGGGTTCAGGAAAAAAAATCATGTGGGATCCCAGGTGCTGATTATTGAGAGTACACGCCTTTAAATGACAGCAAGATTAGACAGAATTACCTCAAGTGTCTGATCAGAATGCCTTAACATTAGCACTGAGGAATATAGTGGCACAGTGACTATGTTACTGGATTAGTAAATCAGGGGCAGGACCCATAACCTGTGGACATGAGCTCAAATTTCCAACATTGAGCTAGAGGAAATTTAAATTCAGTCCTGGAATAAATTTCAGGAATAAAGGCTTATACTGTATTGTTAACAATAGCACTTAAACTATCAGATTGTTGAGAAAATCTATCTGCTTCACTAGTGTGCTTTAGGGAAGGAGATCTGTGCTTGTGGAGGTACTGTCAAAGACTGGTAAAGCCTTGGAAAAGGCTGTTTATTGTTGGGAAGGGAGTAGGACAAGTAACATAATACAGAAAATCAGAGCCAAAAATACAGAACCTTCTTGTCTCTTCTACTAAAGAGTACCTCGAGAAAATTGATCTCGCCAAGAGACGAAGTTACTACAAAACTGAAAACTTTGTTGTCCTTGATGAGATTAAAACCTGGAAGGAACTTGCTGAAGGTGAGTCATATATTTTTATACTTCAAACAAAATAAGCTTGGAGGAGAAGGTAGGTCAAGAAGCTTGCACTCTGAGTTTGAAATGTTCCTGATGTTTCCCTTTAGTGACAAAAGAATGGTAAGGTGTTAAGTGTTCAGTTGGGAAAGAGGGGATCTGCAATTATATTGAACTCCATCTCAAAGCACTATGGGTGTTGAAATGATATTTTTTTTTGTACTCTGGATTAAAAATTGTGAAAATATACTGCTTCATACCAAAAGACCAGAATAAGATGTAGTTTTTAAAAAAAATGTTTTAGTGGGACTCATTGTGTGTTGTATCTATCAAGTTCCTTTATTCAAGAATTGGAGAAGGGTAGACATCTTACCTCGTTTGGTGTCTGTCCAGGGCAGTTTTGCTCAGTGACAGGACTCGATTGGTTTTTCAACCAGAGCTGGTTGCATGTTCAGGAATACTCAGCATAGTAACAACTTCCTGATTAGTTCCTTGGCTCCTGGCTACAGCTTGGTGTTTGGCCTATACAGCAGAAACATTCAGCCTGTGAAAGAGACTGTATTGTTCTCTTTCAATCTTTTATGCGACTCGAGAAATAAAACACCAAGCAGCCTTCTCTCTGCATATTCCCTATTTGGAAGGAAACAGGGAGAAACTACCATCAAGACATTGAAAAGGCAAAACCAATGAATGGAAAAATGGGAATTGGCGTAACCACAAGCTCATATCTTGACCAAAGAGTCAAAAGGAAAACAGGTCATTGGCACCTGTAATCGGTACTGGCGCCAGAACTGTGCTTCACTGACTCGTATCTTTGTTCCTTCCCAGCTGTGACATTTGTGTCCTGCCTAATGTTTATAAGTTTATTTGTACGTGTATTGGAAATTTTTTTTAAAACAGGATTAAATTTAAATTTTAGGAAGTTTTAAATTAATAGTTTGTCTTTGTTTTTAAACAAGAGCTGAAAATAATCTTTTAAATCCATAGTTGTTTTCTTGTCAAGTTCAGAATGCTGATAAGTGTTTTCTTTTAACCTGGGTTCATCAGTCAGGGAAATTAGAGATTTTCATTAAACCTCTTCACGAGTGTTATGACTCCGAGAGTTCCGAATTTATTTCCAGCACACCAACCCAGTGAGTTGTGACAATATACCCATGCTCAATGACTGCAGTGTTTCAAGAAGACAGTTTACCACTTTCTCTAGGGTTGTTAGGCACAAGCAATAAATTCTTGTCTAGCTAGTGGCACTCACATCCCAAGAACAAATAAATTACAAATTAATACCAGAAATATGTGGGTAGACATAATCATAAAAAAAACCGATGGCGACCCAACAATGGGGTTTAAAATGCTAAATGTTTTAATGGAATGGATCCAGAGAGTGCCTTTCCTCTTGTGGAGAAGAGGATAACTAAGGGGTCTCTGTCATCAACAAATTCAGCTAGAAAGTTCAAAGCAACCTGTTTACCCAGTGAATGTTGAGAATATGGGACTTCCAGCATGGGGAGTAGTTGAGGTAAACAGCATAGATGTATTTAAGGGAAAGCTAGACATTTGCGTCAGGGAGAAGGGAATAGAGGGTTATGATGTGTTTAGATGAGGGAAGTTGGGAGGTGCTCAAGTTGGACATAAACACTGGCACAGATACGTTGAACCATATTTCACGATACTGTATATCCTGTGTGACCCTTTACAATTCCTTTTTAGTGTTCCTGAATCAGCAAACAATCAAATACATTTGGAGTAGTCAGCATAGCTTTAAGCAAGAGAGACCATGCCTCACAAATTTGTTAAGTGTTCTTTGATGAAGTGACCATGAAGGTTGACGAGGGCACGGCAGTAGATGTGGTCGGTATGGATTTCAGCAAGGCCTTTGATAAGGTTCCACATGGTAGGCTGCTCTGGAAGGTTAGATTGTGTGGAAACCATGGGGGGCTGGCAAGTTGGATACACAGTTGGTTTGATGGTAGGAAGCAGAAGGAAATATTGGAAGGATGCTTGTTGGACTGGAAGCCTGTGACTTGTGGAATGCCTCCGGGTTTGGCGCTGGGTCCATTTCTGTTTATCTATATCAATCTCTGATTTGGATGAGAATGTATAAAGCATGATTAGTAAGTCTGCTGATGACACTAAAATAGGTGGTATTGTGGACCGTGAAGAAGGTTATCAGAAATCACAGTAGGACCTTGATCAGCTGGGGAAGTGGGTCGAGAATTGGCAAATAGAATTGCATTTTGAGAAGTCAAATCAAGGCAGGAGTTCCATGGTGAATGGTAGGGCCTTAAGGAGTGTAGTGGAACAGAGGACAGCACGTTGGCTCAGTGGTTAGCACTACTGCCTCATAGCACCAGGGACCCGAATTCGATTCAAACTGCGGGCAACTGTCTGTGTGGAGTTTGCACATTCTCCCTGTGTTTGCATGGGTTTCTTCCAGGTGCTCCTGATTCGTCCCGCAATTCAAAGCTGCGCAGTTTAGGTGAATTACCCGTAGTGTTCAAGAATGTGCAGACTAGGTGGTTGAGTCAGGGGGAAGTGTAGAGTAACAGGGTAGGGTAATGGGTCTGAGTGGGTTACTTTTTGGAAGGTCAGTGTGGACTTGTTGGGCCAAATGGCCCATTTCCACAATGTAGAGATTCTATGAGAGGGACCTTGGAGTTCAGGTGCACAGTTCTCTGAAAGTGGAGTCACAGGTAGACAGGGCAGTGAAGAAGGTTTTTGACACTGACCTTCATCAGCCAGGGCATTGGGTATTGAAACTGGGAAGTTATGTTGCGGTTGGACAGGATGTTGGTGAGGCTGCACTTGGAGTATTGTGTTCAGTTTTGGTCACCTTGCTCTAGGAAGGATGTTTGTTAATCTGGAAAGAGTGCAGAAGAACTGTACAAGAATGTTACCAGGACTCAAGAGTCGAGTTGTAGGGAGAGATTGGACAAGGTTGGGGTGGCATGGTGGCTCAGTGATTAGCACCGCTGCCTCATAGTTCCAGGGACCCAGGTTTGATCCCAGCCTCGGGCTACTGTCTGTGTGGAGTTTGTGCAAACTCCGTGTCTGCGTGGGTTTCCTCTGGATGCTCCTATTTCCCCTCACAATGCAAAGATGCGCAGATTAGATGAATTGGCCATGCTAAATTGCCCATATCGTTCAGGGATGTGTAGGTTAGGTGCAGTATTCAGGGGTAAATGTAGAGTTATAGGGTAGGGGAATGGGTCTGGGTGGGTTACTCATTGGAGGGTCAGTGTGAACTTGCTGGGCTGAATGGCCTGTTTCCACATTGTTGGGATTCTATCGTCCTAAGCTAGGACTTCTCTTTAGAGTGTAGAGTCTGAGGGATGGATCTTATAGAAGTGTCTAAAATCATGAGAAGCATAGATAGCGTGAATGCATTCAGTCTTTTTCCCATGGTTGGGGAATTGAGGACTAGAGGGCATCAGTTTAAGGTTAGAGGGAAAGAATAAAAGGGAACCTGAGGGACAATTTTTTTTATACAGAGGGTGGGATGCATATGAATGAGCAGCCAGTGGAAGTGATTGAGGCATGTACATTAATAATATTTAAAAGGCATTTGGACAGGTTTAGAAGGATTTGGGTGGCACAGTAGCTCAATGATTAGCACTGCCGCCTCACAGCGAAAGGGACCATGGTTCAATTCCTGCCTCTGGCAACTGTCTGTGTGGAGTTTGCACATTCTCCCTGTGTCTGTGTGGGTTTCCTCCCACAGTCCAAAGATGTACAGGTTGTTAATTGGCCATGCTGAATTGCCCATAGTGTTCAGGAATGTGTAGGTTAGGTGCAGTAGTCATGGGTAAATGTAGAGTAATGTGGAATGGGTTTGGTGGGTTGGTGTGAACTTGCTGGGCTAAATGGCCCGTTTCCACACTATAGGGATTATATGATTCGAAGTGCAGAGAAATGGGGTTAGCATAGATGGACATTTTGGTTGACATAGATCTTTTGGCCCAAACTGATCCGTCTCTGTGCTGTAGGACTTTGTAACTCTCTATTTGGAAAATGCTAGAAATATTCAATAGGTTACAAAGTGGGAGCAATAGTGTTAATGTTTCAGATCTTTTTTGGGGGAAAAAAAGTTCAAGATTTAATTGTGTGTGTGTGTTGGAATGGGTCAGGGTGGTGTTAGACAAGTGGTTGGTGAACAATCAGCCAAGGTTTCTGATCACACTCATCATTCACTTCCTTACTGGATGTCAACATGTGTTAAAAGTTTGAATGTGGCTGTGACACCCTTTACACAGGCAGAGGATTTATTTTCTCAGCACATAGAAGAAGAGTTATTGTTCCACTGAGCCACTGAAAACTTTTCTTAAAGCCTCATGGCAAATGCAAGAAATTTAGCAGGGTAGACAGAATGAAACTGTAATCATATAATCAATTAACTTCATAATTCAAGGTTCATTGAAGTCTCTCAAAATATCTGTTTGGGAAAAATATATAAATATGACTGAACTATTTCAAAGCAATATCTTATCCAGTTCTGACAGCTTAGTAGGAAATTAGTCCCTTAAATACATGTTATAGGCACACAAGAGACGACTGAATAATAAATGAATAATAATCTCTACCAAAGGCAGCATAAATATTTTACATTGATACTATGCCAACAGGGGCATGAAATCTATAGAACCTGTAACTGATGAAAAAAATCTAGGATTCACACATTTTTCAAAAACCTGACCCATCTATATATAAAAAACCTGTATAATTTATATTACTTATCCATTAGCCAGAGGCACTTTGTAAAGATTGAATTTTCTAGCATATGGGAATGCAATGAAAAGATAGATGCCGTTGGAAATTAACTACCAGTCCTTGATACACATTCACTGCCAGTCCTTGATACACATTCACTGCCATAGGCTTATCAAATTACATGCCTTGCATTGATTTTCAGCTGTTTCAGGTTATCATTATGATGTGAAGTCACTTGAAGCGGTTTTGAGAAAGTGATGTGAACCCATTTCCAGGAAAAAGTTGCACTTTGTTTTATTTTCTGATGAACCTGTGCAGTTTGATAACACAGTTCTTCACTGGAGATAGGAGTGCCCCAGTTGATGCGTCAGTCATGACTTAGTTTGTACAACTCTCATCTCGAGTCACAAGGTTGTGGAAGATCCCACTGCACTATTTCAAAGGAGTTTTCTCCAGTGTCCTGGACAATATATATCCCCTGATCAAAATTACAAAACTAGATTATCCAGGTCATTGTCGCATTACTATATGAGAGTGTTTATTGTATGTAAGCTAGCTGCCTGATAATGACCCCATTTCAAAAGGCTGCGTTTGCCGGTACCATGGAGTATGCATAGCAGATGCATGTGCAGTGTCAGAGGTTTGCATATGCGCAGTTGATATGGATTTTGGGTGTCAGCAGACAATACAGTTCAAGAAGTACTTCATTGCTGGAAATCTGATGTTTGTGAAAAGCATTCCGCAAAAAATCTTTCTTTCCTGTTTTTGGTTTCATACCAGCTGCAGTATAACTACAATTGATAGAAAACTTCTTTTGGAAAAGGAATTTTAAAAAAGCCACAAATTCTACTTGGGGTGGGTCTTGAGGTTGAGGTGTTGAATTGCAAAACAAATCTTGGATTGGTTTAGAAAACTTTTATTCAAACAATTGTCTGGATTCTTGTCGTGCAACACATGGGTACATAAAAAGGGAGTGTGGAAAACTGTTCTGCTGCCTGGATGATTGCATTTCATGGCCACTGAAAGATTGCTTTGCCATTTCATCACTGTAGGAGCAAGAACCTGTCTCAAACTGGTACTTGTAAGAAGTTGCAGCAGTTAGTCACATAGTTAAGTCTGATCATCGCATTCTGGGAGATGTTAATTTTAAGTCCAACTTCAGAAGCTAAGCTGTATCATAGAATTATCTTTTACCTGAGCTCAGGGTGCAGATAAACTTCAAATTGGACTGCCTGGGACAAACTACACAGAAACTGTAACACAGATGTGTGTTATTTAAAACGATATTCACTTATTCCTCATTATCTCTGGATTTACTGCCCAGGGATCGATGTACTTGCGAGGTTGGTCCAAGACCCCAGCTTTTCCTCAGATCCATCCAGTCCTATAGCATGGTCCATTATAGTCTATGGGAGAGTTACATGGTAGCTGTGTGCGCAATTTCTGTTATCCACATACGGTCTGTGTCCCATCCACTGCAGATTACCAGGATTTGGTGTATCGCAATATTTTCAAGAATAGCAATGATTTATCAGAATTTTTATAACATTTAATCATATGATTTCAGTGTTGCTGGCAAGGTCTGCATTTATTGCCCATGAATTGTTAGTGCAGAACCATCTTATTATACAAATGGAGAGGGATGGTTAAGAGTCAACCACATGTAGGCCAGGTTGGGTAAGGTTGACAGATTTCTTTTCCCAAGTGATCATAGAGTCACGGAGATGTACAGCACAGAAACAGATCCTTTTGACCAACTTTTCTGTACCAACAAGATATTCTAAATTAATCTTGTCTCATTTGCCAGCACTTGGCCCATATCCCTCTTAAACCCTTCCTATTCATATACCCATCCCGATGCCTTTTAAATGCTGTCATTGTACCAGCCTCCACTACTTCCTCCGGCAGCTCATTCCATATACGTACCACCCTCTGTGTGAAAAGGTTGCCCCTTGGGTCCCTTTTAAATGTTTCCCCTCTCACTCTAAATCTATGCCCTCTGTTCTGGACTGTTTTCCCCCCCCCCCCCCCCAACCCAGGGAAAAGACCTTGTCTATTTACCCTATCCATGATTTTATAAGGTCAGCGTCCGATGCTCCAGGGGAAAAACAGCCCAAGTCTGTTCTCCCTGTAGCTCAAACCCTCCAACCCTGGCAACACCCTTGTAAATCTTTTCTGAACCCTTTCAAGTTTCACAACATCCTTCCTATAGGAGGGATATCAGAATTGCTTACAATATTTCAAAAATGGCCTAATCACTGTCCTGTACAGCCACAACATGACCTCCTTTGGATCTTCACTGATAGTAGATTCCAGATTTTTTTTTACATTTCCCAGCTGTCATTGAACATAGAACATAGAAAAATTCAGCACACAACAGGCCCTTTGGCCCATGGTGTTGTGCTGAGGATTAATCCTAATGTAAAATAAAATAACTTAAACTACAAACCCCTCAATTCACTGCTATCTATGTGCATGTCCAGCAGTCACTTAAATGTCCCTAATGACTCTGCTTCCACCACCACCGCTGGCAACGCATTCTATGCATTCACAACTCTCTGGGTAAAGAACCTTTCTCTGACATCCCCTCTATACCTTTCTCCTAATATCTTAAAACTACGACCCCTCGTGCCAGTCAGTCCTGCCCTGGGGAAATGCCTCTGACTCCTGACTCTATCCATGCCTCTCATTATCTTGTATACCTCGATCAAGTCACCTCTCTTCCTCCTTCTCTCCAGAGAGAAAAGTCCTCTCTTCATAAGGCAAGTGCTCCAGTCCAGGCAGCATCCTGGTAAACCTTCTTTGCACCCTCTCCAAAGCCTCTGTATCTTTCCTATAGTAGAGCGACCAGAACTGGACACAATATTCCAAGTGTGGTCTCACCAAGGACTTGTAGAGCTGTAGTGAAACCTCACAGCTCTTAAACTCGATACCCCTGTTAATGAAGGCCAAAACACC
>NC_057754.1:1526822-1535561 GCF_004010195.1 Chiloscyllium plagiosum
TCCACGCACAAGTTCCCTACACTATCCCTGATCAGCCCTATTTGATCATTCTCTTATTCCTCACGTATGAATAAAATGCCTTTAGATTCTCCCTAATCCTTCTTGCCAAGCCTTTTTCATGCCCCCTCCGGGCTCTCCTCGGTTTATTTCTGAGCTCCTTTCTAGCAAGCCTGTAATCCTGTAAAGCTAGATCTATGCTTCCTCCACCCCCACGTAAACTGCCTTCTTCCTTTTGACGAGAAGCTCTTCTGTTCTCGTAATCAAGGTTCCTTAATCTTACCCCTTCTTACCTGTCTCAGAGGAACAATTTCATGCATCATTCGCAACAATGGCTCCTTAAACAGTCTCCACATGTCTGCTGTGCCCTTTCTGTGGAACAATTGCTCCCAGTCCGTACTTCCCAACTCCTGTCTGATAGTGCCATAATTTCCTTTTCCCCAATTAAATATCTTCCCTTGATAACTGCTCCTTTCCCTCTCCAAGGCTATGGTAAATTGAACTCAAGTCTCTAAATCATTAGAGTGGTGCTGGAAAAGCAGCTTCCGAGGAGCACGTAAGTTGACGTTTCAGGCAAAAGCCCTTCCTCAGGATTCATTTCCTGTTCCTTGAATGCTTCTGACCTGCTCTGCTTTTTCAGCACTACTCTAATCAAGGGCTTATGCCTGAAACGTTGATTCTCCTGCCCCTGGATGCTGCTTGACCTGCTGTGCTCTTGCAGCACCACAATTTTTGACTCTGGTCTCCAGCATCTGCAGTCCTCACTTTCACCAAACCGTTAGCCTAGGCTTCTGGATTATGAGTTGAGTTAAATAAGCACATTGCTGCTGAGCCCTAAAATTAAGTAAAAATGGCTACTTTGAAATTAAATCTACTTTAATTTCTTTTTGCATTCTTGCGCTACATAGAAAAACACATCATTTTATTATTACACATAGCAAAACCTATTTTTCAAATTCTTTAGAAAATTAAACTTTGGAAATTCCTGCATCAATATACTGTTTTCAGAGTGCCGCCATTCTGTTTAAGAAAATAATCAGTTATGAGTATGAAAATAATCAGTGCTTAGAAAACTTTTTTGAAGATCCTTGTGTCCAACATGCTTAATGATTTTTTCGATGTTTAAGAGAAAACAGTTTCTTAACTGTAGTTTGTTCACTTTCACGATTTGCACCAGACACCTTTTCCAGACTTTGTGGTTCTTTTGTAGGGATTAATCCGCTTTTATAACACTCCAGTTCTTCTTGAGCAACGAGTAACTGCGCTTTAAGTTTATTGCGTTCTTGCAACACATCCGTCAGTTCCTGAAGTGTGAAACGAGGCCGATTTGGGTCATTGACATCGATCACCAGTTTGTCTGTTCCATTCTTTTGCGGCTTCTCTGAATCGCTTGTTGCATTTTGGAGTTCACTGTGAAGCCTTTCCGTTTCCTTCCTCAAATTGTCCCGTTCAATTTTCAGTTTCTCGACTGTTAGGTTCTGCCTGTCCACCAGCAACTCGAATATTTCTAGAACTCTGATGACCTTATATTGCAGTTCGGAGACTGTACGGCTGTCTTCTGAGCTACTGAGTTTGAATAAATCGCGGCCAATGACATAAGACATATCGTAGACGTCTTCAGCTGTGAGCTTGAACGGGTCTTTCTCAAATGCTGATGTGGGGTTCAGTTCGTCCTCCATTGATTTTTTTTTCCCTGGCTGCGCCTTCTCACTCACTGCTGGACTTAAACTGAAATTAAAACCAGATGATCACTTAAAATGAAGAACTGCTATTTTACAGATGGCTATGGCTTCAGAAAAGCTTCACTCTGCATATTCAAACAGCGGACATACAACAATGGGCAGATTTCTGTTTGATTACCTGCTCCAAGCAGTGGAATAACTGTATTCCGCACTTCCTCCTTGTGTACCAAGTTTCACATGACAGGAAGCTGGACTGTTGTTTGATTGACGTTTTTCTAAACCAATCCAGGCGTCTGTTTTGCAGTGCCGCCCAAGTTGTTTAGCAACACTTCGGGAGAAATATGGATCTGGAGGTATCGGTGTTGGACTAAGGTGGACAAAGTTTAAAAATCACATCACAGTAGGTTATAGTCCAGCAGGTTTATTTGGAAGCATTAGCTTTCGGAGCGCTGCATTACAACCAAGTGGTCCCGAAAGTGAGTTCCTAATAGATATTTAATTATCTGGCTACCATCAAACGTAATTTTAAACTTCCTCGGAGTGGCTTCTGGTGGAGATTGGAAGTATCCCGGCTGATTCAATCCACTTCCAGTGTACTCAGGACAAATGTCATTCCCGAACTGATATCCCGGCATGGAACAATAATATATGGAAGATGCCTGCTCCATACAAGCTAGTACAAGGCCTGTGTTTATCCATATATTTAATGAGGGGGGAATAGATTGGCTTTTCAACTTGATTCTCAAATATTCGTGATTTTACCTTTTCATTTCTCTTTTAAAAACATTCTTCCACATTAAAGCTATGGAGTGACCTTATCGAGGTTTACAAAATTATGAGGGGCATGGATAGGGTAAATAGACAAAGTCTTTTCCCTGGGGTTGGGGAGTCCAGAACTAAAGGGCATAGATTTAGGGTGAGAGGGGAAAGATATATAAAAGAGACCTACGGGGCATCTTTTTCACACAGTGGTACGTGTATGGAATGAACTGCCAGAGGATGTGGTGGAGGCTAGTACAATTGCAACATTTACAAGGCATTTGGATGGGTATATGAATAGGAGGGGTTTGGAGGGATATGGACTGGTTGCTGGCAGGTGGGACTAGATTGGGTTGGGATATCTGGTTGGCATGGACGGGTTGGACCGAAGAGTCTGTTTCTGTGCTGTACATCTCTGACTCTAATAAGAATTCCCTGATTTTAAATGTTTAACCAGATTAACAGCCTCGAGGGAGGGGGGGGGGGGGGCTTGCTGGGTTTCTGGGGGTCTGTATTGTATGCACTTTTTTATGTAATTGGACTGTCTTGTAATGTACAAATGTCATTGTTACTGTTTTGTAATAATTGAAACTGGGATTTGAGGTTCCTCATTTCCCTGAAAACTGGTTGAATGGTAGAGTTTGGGGCCTGGCTTTGCTGCTCCTCTCCTTTGTAAAATTGCTGTTTCTCTGTATACAGCTGCTAATGTTACTGTTTTGTAAAATATTATAAACAGGAACAAAAAATAAACAGGGGAGGAAAAAAGGGTAAGTGTCACTGGCCTTTCTTCCTGGTGGTGGAAATTGAATAAAGATTTGTACACCTTGTGTCTTTCACTGTATTGCACACCTGCACACACACTCCATGGGTGCTGGGGAAAAATAAGCACTCGCAGTTAGGTGGTAGTGTGCGGGTTAAAAAAAAGAAAAATAACAGGAAAAGGAAAAAAAGGCGTGTCACAGGTTCTGTTCACTGAGCTGGCCCTGAGAAAGCTGGATCAGTGTCAAGGACTATCCACGGGTAAATAAAAGGGGACTTAGTGATGGGATAGCAGCCTCTGTGGCGTTATTCTACGTTCTTTCATCTAAATCATTAATGTAAAATGTGAAAAAGAAAAGGTAAGTGAGAGAAGGCATTTGCTTGTCACTGGCCATTTGGGTGTTTCCTTTCTTCCTGCTGGTCCAAATTGAATAAAGATTTGTATACTTTGTGTCTTTCACTGTGTCTTGATATAAGCACTACCACTGTAGTGTAGGAAATATAAAAGGAAAGAAAAAGAATAAGTGAGAGAAGGGCACTGCTTGTCACTAGCTACTAAGGTATTTCCTTTCTTACTGGTGGTGGAAAATGAATAAAGATTTATGTACTTGTTGTTTTTCACTGTGTCTCACACCTGCACGCACACTCCATGGGTGCGGAGGTAAAAAATAAGCACTATCATTTAAAAATAAAAGCGTGGTGTCAGACAAAAAAAGAGGTGAGGGTAGGTTGGAGGATCTCCTTGTGGGTCTGCTCCTGGGCTAGATTGGCAATAAAAGGGTCCAAGCAGTAGGCTGTGGTGGAGGTCATTTCGGCTAACTGTTTGCCCTGTTTCTGTGGCTGTGTTTGAACCCAGGTGCCCTCTGAGAGGGAGCGTGAGGTGTCCACTAATGCTTTTGATGCCTTTAGAAATGGAGTGTTTTAGTTTCCCCTCCAACTCTGTTTTGATTTAATCCCCACCGTCGTCCCTTCACCTTTTTAACATAAGCCCTGCCTCTGTTGGGCTTTGCTTGTTATTGGTGCCCTGGCGGCATGGATGTTTTTCATGGTGGTGGAAATATTGAATAAAACTGTTTGAACAATATTGTCTTCGCTGAGTCCCTGTGCTTATATACGCATGGGTGCAGTGGGGGAAAATAAGTGCTACTGCTGTGTAGCAGTACTAGGGGGGGGTAACCAAATATATAAACGGGATCTTCTCAGCTCAGGGGACTGACTCAGAGGAAAAAGGGTGAGTATCAGAGATACAGACACTTTGATGCCTTGCTCTGTATGAGGCAGTACTATGGTCAAGGACTGGGTCGAGAGTGACTTGCTGGAAAAGCACAGCAGGTCATGCAGCATCTGAGGAGCAGGGGAGTCAACGTTTCAGGCATAAGCCCTTCATCAGGCATGAGACTTTGGGCTGGGGGTGGGTGGGTCTGAGAGATAAATGGGAGGGTGTGGATTGGGGGGGGGGAGAAGGTAGCTGAGAATGCAACAGATAGATGAAGGTGAGGGAGAAGGCGATAAGTCGGAGAGGAAGGTGGCGCAGATAGATGGGATAGGTGATGGACAGGTCATGAGGGCATGCTGCGTTGGAGGCTTGGGACTGGGATAATGGGGGAGGGAAAAATGAGGAAACTGGTGAAATCCATATTAATCCCTTATGATTGCAGGGTCCCAAGGTGGAATATGAGGTGTTCTTCTTTCAGCTATTGGGTGGTAAGGGTTTGGTTATTAGAGTTTCATTTAGGTAAATGCAAGGTGTTGCACTTTGGTACGACAAACCGGCCGGGATTTAAATGCTTAATGGTAGGGACCTGGGGAGTGTTGTAGAACAGAGAAACCTAGAGGTTCAGATACAGGAAAGTGGCAACACAGGTAAACAAGGTGGTGAAGAATGCATTTAGTGTACTTGCCTTCATTGGTCAGAGCATTGAGTATAGGATTTGGGATGTTATATGGCAGCTGTACAGGACATCGGTCAGGCCACTTTTGGAGTACTGTGTACAGTCTGGTTGCCCTGCTATAGAAAGGATATAATTAAGTTAGAAAGGGTACAGAAAAGATTTACAAGGATGTTGCTGGGACCAGAGGGTTTGACTTATCGGGAGAAGCTGAATAGACTGGGGCTTTTTTTCACTGGAGTGTGTGAGATTAAGGGATGGTCATTTAGAAGGCTATAAAATTATGAGAGGCATAGGTAAGGTGAATAGCAAAGGTTTTTTCCCTAGGGTAGGGGAGGCCGAAACTAGAAGGCATAGGCTAAAGGTGAGAGGGGTTAAAAGGGACTTGAGGGTCAACTTTTTCATGCACAGGGTTATGCGTATGTGGAATGAACTGCCAGAGGAAGTGATAGATGCAGCTACAGTTATAACACTTAAAAGACGTTTGGACAGGAGCATAAATAGGAAAGATTTGTACAGATATGGGCCAAACAGAGACAAATGGGACTAGTTTAGCTCGGGAAACCTGGTCGGCATGGACTGATTGGATTGAAGGGTCTATTTCTGTGCTGTATGACTCTATGACTTAAAGACAGTTCCATACCACTCATCATCCAATGGTCTGGCAGAAAGTGTTCCAAACTTGGAAGGCTGATTGCAGAAACAGCATACAACCTTGTTAGATTACAAGCTATCATTGTTTTGTTTGATTATAGGGCCACCCCACATGCAGCTTCAGGGATAGCTAGTGGGTAAAAGACTCCATGCCCAGGCTAAGTTTGATCCTCCTGGACTTGGGGGAGAGGGTGAAACAATATCAGGAATTCCAATGTAGGACCCAAGACTTTGCCAAGCAAGAGAGAGTGGTTTGATAAGAAGACGAAATTTGATTTAAAATCATGGAAATGGCCTCTATATGGACAAGAGGCATGCCTGTATTAGGCCAGGACCAGGGATGTATAAAATTTGAGTAGTTCACGTCTGCAAGCTGCTGCCACTGAGCAATTTTGCAGTTCCAGTTGCGAAGACCTCTGGCTTGCAGGGTTGAGCATGATTGGAATGTCTCCAGGATGTTGCATCACCTGCTCAACAATCATCTGCTCACTGACATCCAGTTTGGGTTCTGCAAAGGCTACTCAGTTCTTAATCTCATTACAGCTTTGGTTCAGGCATGAACAAAAGCATTGAATTCTAGAGGTGAGAGTGACAGCCCTTGACATCAAGGTCACACTCTCTAAAGGCAGTCCACTATCTACAAGGCACAAGTCAGGAGAGTGATAGAATACCCCCCCCAGTTGCTTGGATGGATGCAGCTTCAACAACAGTGAAGAGGAATGACACCACCCAGTATTAAGCAGCCTGCTTGATTGGCACCTCATGCGCAAACATCCACTCCCTTCACCACTGACATTCAGTAACATCAGTACTACTTACAAAGTGCGCTGGAGAAATTTACCAATGATCCTTAAAAAGCAACTTCCAAATCCATGACCACTTCCATCTTGCAGGACAAGGGTAGCAGATACTTGGGAACACCACCAAGTTCCCCTCCAAATCACTTACCATTCTGATTTGGAAATATAGCTTCACTGTCGCTGGGTCAAATTCTTGGAATTTCTTCTCTGAGGGCATTGTGGGTCTACCTACAGCACATGGACTGCAGCGGTTCAAGAAGGCAGCTCACCACCACCACCTCAAGGGGCGATTAGGGATGAGACGGCCAGCCAACAAGACTCACATCCACATGTGAATAATAACAAACAAGGTGCCTTTTAAATACATTGCTTGGATGTTGGAGCCCAGAGTTGTCCAGAAGTTCTGCTATTTTATTTAGACATGCATATGTAATGAGCTGAGAATAATGTAAGTGCAAGGGAAAACCTGGGCCATCTCACACTTTGTCTCAAAAAATAACATCTTGCTGTATATTTTAATGTAATAGTCTGTGTTCAAACAGATCAGAAGTCAACATGAGAAATTGCCTTCCACTGTTTTCCTAGGTAAAGCAAAGGTCAGAATAGATTTACTGGTACAGCAGGGTCTGCAAGTGTCAATGTCTAGCATATTATTTAAACTTTAGATTTTCAGCATTCACATTTAGAAAAATATTTGCATCAATTCAGAATGTCTAATCCAGTTAGTATGACTCTTCACTTAGTCTTTGTGAAAACATCTTTTGGAAGCATATATCTTTGATCATCCCATTTTAAGCATTGAATTTTTAGTTCAAGTTTATAATAGCACAGCAGCATTTTTGAATGTGTGTTTTCTGAAAGGAAAGATGAATTGTGCCAGCTGAACATCAGCTGGGGATTTATTTGGGAGTATGTATTAAATTGATTGTTAGTATAGATAATTAAAATGCTTCTTTCTTGGGTCATTGGTGATAAATACAAGATATCTGTAGTCATCATGAAGACAGTGAGTCACTCACAGAATGGGGAACTGGAGAGGTATGTGGGCCAAAACAAGTTTGTAAAACACAAAGTTTGCTGGAAATGCTCAGCAGGTCAGGCAGTATCTGAAGTGAGAAAGAGTTAGGTTTTAGGTCATCATGACAGTGAAATTAAAGATAATCTCAATCTGAAATATTCATTCTTTTTCTCTCCAGAGATGCTGTCTGACCTGCTCAGCATTTCCAGTTCTTATTTCAGATTAGTGACATCAACAATATTTCGCTTTTGTTTGAAAGTAGCTCTGGCAGATTCCATTTACTGAAAGTCATTAATGGACTATTATAATGTGCTTTTCATTTATGACAATCCAAATATAGATGTGATCTACATGGACTTCAGTAAGGTGTTCGACAAGGTTCCTCATGGGAGACTGATTAGCAAGGTTAGATCTCATGGAATAAAGGGAGAAATAGCCATTTGGATACAGAACTAGCTCAAAGGTAGAAGACAGAGGGTGGTGGTGGAGGGTTTAGATTAGATTACATTACAGTGTGGAAACAGGCCCTTCAGCCCAACAAGTCCACACCGACCCGCCGAAGCGCAACTCACCCATACCCCCACATTTACCCCTTACCTAACACTACGGGCAATTTAGTATGGCCGATTCACCTGACCTGCACATCTTTGGACTGTGGGAGGAAACCGGAGCACCCGGAGGAAACCCAAGCATCACGGGGAGAACGTGCAAACTCCACACAGTCAGTCGCCTGAGGCGGGAATTGAACCCGGGTCTCTGGCGCTGTGAGGCAGCAGTGCTAACCACTGGGCCACCGTGCCACCCACATTGTTTTTCAGACTGGAGACCTGTGACCAGTGGAGTGCCACAGGGATTGGTACTGGGTCCTCTACTTTTTGTCACTTGCATAAATGATTTGGATGTGAGCATAAGAGGTACAGTTAGTAAGTTTGCAGATGACACCAAAATTGGAGGTGTAGTGGACAGTGAAGAGGGTTACCTCAGATTACAACAGGATCTGGACCAGATGGGCCAATGGGCTAAGAAGTGGCAGATGGAGTTTAATTAAGATAAATGCAAGGTGCTGCATTTTGGGAAAGTAAATCTTAGCAGGACTTATACACTTAATGGTAAGGTCCGAGGGAGTGTTGCTGAACAAAGGGACCTTGGAGTGCAGGTTCATAGCTCCTTGAAAGTGGAGT